>NC_092429.1:19278841-19429977 GCF_036169615.1 Heliangelus exortis | reverse complement strand
GTGAAAGTTCAGGGAGGTCTTTAGAACCTTGTAGTTTATAAAATACCTTGACATTTGTTTCAGATCAGGTACAAAGAGATACCTGGTAAGATGTCCTCTTATCCTTCAATTTTAGCATTTCTGTTGCTTCATATATTTATATATATCCTTGTTCTGGGAAAAACAAACTCTAGCACATGAGATCTTTAAAAAGAGGTTTGATAAACATATCAAAATCTAGATGCCTTGGCTGGGCCTATGATTTTGTGGCTAATGCCTTATAAAACTGATAATCATCCCTTTGAAGTATGCTTTATGAAGCTTGTTGGGTAGGGAGATACTCCTTTTTACAGATTTAGAGAATATTTTTCAATTACAGTACTGCAGAAAGAGGAGGATTTTAGTTTCTATAATAACTGTTCCCTACTGACAGTTAAACAATGAAAGGCCTCAAAAGGTTTGACACTTGATTAGCTCTACACTGCAAAGTGCAGCAGGCAAAAAATGTGGATAATTAAGGGCCTGATCACATAAATCACTCAGTTTATGTCTTCAAGAACATGAGCGATCTAATTAATTAAAAAAGACCATAGGTATTTGTGTTTGTAACAAATCCACATTGGTATCAATAGTCCCTTCAATTACAAACATGAGTCCTTCTTTCAAATAAAGTACGTGCTGTGTTGCAACAGATTGACCCACACAAATTGACTTCATTATCTAACTGCATCCCAACATATTATTTTGACATTGTCATTTGTTAGCTTTGTGAGCTTAACAACACCTAAAAACACCTTATAAAGATACCTCTGGTCAACATATAGGTCATGCTTCATTAGCTGAAATTGCTTATTTCTGTAGCCCACATAACCAACCTTCAAAAGCAGCTTTATCCTAAATGCACCATGAAGTTATTCAGAATTCCTTTTCTGGAGAGCTTTTAGAGGAAATTTAAGTTCCTTTACCCATTTTCTTAAAAATCTTGTCCAGGGTAAGGCCAGTTAATATTTTGTCCTTATTTGAGTAAAAGCACTGTTGAGTTCCTTGGGGAAATCCCACCCAATACTAACTCTGTTTGGGAAGGGACTGTTAAGCCCTCTTCAGCTTTTAGTCCAGCTAAGAACCTGCCATTCACCTCTGTGGGAACTTGTGCTCTGAATTTTGGTGTGAGATTGTTTAAATGCTACAGTTTGTTTTACCTGTGGACTTAACACTAGCATTCACCTCTAGCAGGCTGATGATGGAGAATTTCCAGCAGGCTTAGACAAGCTAAGTTTGAAGAAATGCAGGTTATGTAGATTAAGGACAAGCTTTATCAAGTAAGAAGTACTGTCTTACCAAGGATCTTACATCTCTATTATGATTAAAAGATATAATTTGGAAAGGACATTTTTATTTTAGACCAGCTCTAAAATAAAGCTTGCAGAAGCATAGTGTGCTTTCTCTTAACAAAAAGGAAAAAAAAAAAACCCAAAACAAACAATTTAAGTTAGTATTTAGCAGAGAACATTTTACAGTAAATATATGGTATTTCAGCAGAAGTTACTGATATTGGTTTGGAAGCTTGCTGCTAATGAAAGTTTTGTAAATGGCTTAGAATCAGAAGACTGGTGAGGCAAAGAGAAAAGAGTCAGACTGTAGTTGCAGTATTTCTGGAGCGTGATAGGTTTTGGTGGTTTTTTTTTTTTCCTCTTGATTTAGCAAGTTAAAAATCTGCTGAATAATTCATGAAGTGTGGAAGGGCTGAATCTTCCTGGAATGATATACTGTGTACGTACTGTGGCACAGGAGAAACTGCAAAGCTTTCTATCAGTTGCTGCTGTTTCTGCTGCTGATTGCAAGGTGCTGCTGCTTTTGGCATTTTCACAGCTACAGAATTCTCAGTCGTGCTGTGGTCTGCTAACACCTATCTGCTCCCTATGGACCCACCTTCACCAGCTACAGTCTATGGAATCTGTTGCTATCTACCTGCCTTGGACACTGCTGTTCTCTGGATCCTTACTGCAAACTCCGTTTTCTGCACCTTGCGGCTTGTATGACTGAAAACTGACTTATAGTACCTCAGCTGCACATCCTCCCTTGTGCTTGGTGAGGGCACTTCTGCAGCAGCATCTTCTGATCCAGACAAGGATGGGATTTACAGAGCAAAGTAAAAACTGAGCTGCACTTAGCGAGATGCCCAACGCCTCTTCCTGGAGCGCCAGCTCTCCTCTGCTTTTGCTCTGGGAGGACTCTGGGACCCACATCTTCCTGTCGCTGCTCTACGCAGTCTTAGCTATCTCAGGGACTTTATCCAACGTGATGGTCATCTATTTAGTCTTCTCTTTCAAGAAGCTGCAGACAACTAGCAATGCCTTCATTGTGAACGGCTGCGCGGCAGACCTAAGCGTGTGTGCCCTATGGATGCCCCAGGAGGCTGTGCTGGGGCTGCTGCCTCCCAACTCCTCCTCCCTTCGCTCGGCAGAGTACCGGTTGCTCCGAGGCGGGCTCCTCAGCCTCGGCCTCACTGTCTCCCTGGCCTCTCACCTGCTGGTGGCCTTCAACAGGTACGTGCTCATCACCAAGCTGCCCAGCGTGTACCAGGCCCTCTACCAGCGGAGGAACACGGGATGCATGATCGGGCTCTCCTGGGCCCTCGCCCTGCTCCTCGTCCCGCTGCTGCCCGGGCTCTGGACTTCGAGCTCTGCCCAGCAGCCGCCCCCGCGGCAGTCGGACAGCAGCTCTCGCTACACCGCCCTGCTCATCGCCCTGGCCGTGCTGGGCCAGACCGCGCTGCTGCTCCACTGCTACCTCGGCATCGTGCGGCGGGTGCGGGGCAGCGCCAAGCGGGTCAGCGTCCTCAACTTCCACCTGCTCCACCAGCTGCCCTTCCCTGCCGCCCCGCCGCCGCCCCGCCGCGCCCAGCGCCGCCTCAGCAGCGTCTCCGTCCTGCTGCTCTGCTGCGTCTTCCTGCTGGGCACCCAACCCCTGGTCTGGGTGAGCCTCCTGAGCTTCTTCCTGCGGCCGGCGCCGCCGGCGCTGCAGGCCACCAGTTGGCTGCTGCTCTGCTCCCTTTCGGCCTTCAATCCCCTGCTCTACACCTGGCGCAGCGAGGAGTTCCGCCGGGCGGCCCGCTCCGTCCTGCCCCGCGGCGAGGGCTCCGCCGCCGCCCCGCGAACCGCCGCTGCCGGTGGCTCCGCCGCCGCCCCGCCCTGCCCGCAGCTACCGCGGCGGCGGGGGACGGCGGGCAGCGCCAGCGCCGCGGCCGCACCGCGCTGAGGGAACACGGGGGAGAGCCAGAGCCCCCGGGCAGCAGCCGCTCCCCGCCCCGCAGCCTGCCGGCGCTCGCGGGCGCTCATCGGGCGGGCGGGAACTGCCGCCTCCCTTCAGGCAGCTCCGTGCCCCTCCCGCCGGCGGTCACCTCAGGCTGGGCAGCGCTCCCCCTCGCGAGGCCCAGTCCCCTTGCGCCGGCCACCCCGGCCCCGGTTGCGCTCCCCTCCCTGTGTCTCTTTTCAGACCCAACACACCTCTTCCCCTCTCTCTCTTTCCGAGTCTCCGGCTGCTTTTCCGGGACAGGGGGACGGCGGCTGGGCTGCAAGTCTGCGTCCACCGGCCCGGTAGCAGCGCTGCCGTCGCCGCCCCCTCAGCTCCGCTCCCGCCCCCGGGTGCCGTCCAGGGCTCCAGCCAAGCGCGGTGGATTTAGGACTCTGGGATAACCGGTAAATATGGAAACGTACACAACTGTTATGCTTTAAAGATTTCCTTATAAGACAGGCACCTAGACCGCTCCTGCTGAGACTTACTCTAAGTTTGGTTTTATAAACGCAATTCTGTCAGCATTTGAAATAGTTCTTTGAAGAGAGGTCGATCCCTGAACACAAGGTTGTGAAGAACTGCAGTGTGTCTTATTACATACACACACACAAACCCACCAGGAACTGCTCCCTTTTCCCCGTGTGACCTTGCCTCTTTGCGAGGTCCTCCTTCAGCTTGCCCTTGGATGATGCTCAGTCTGTGGAAACTGCTGTAATGAAAAACAGGTACACCTTTGTGGTGATTTGGTTTGGATATTTCATAAAAGGCCTTTTATGACGAAGGCCTCTGCCTCTGGTAATGCACTTGATAAAATACAGTGCAATAAGGAGACCAGTGTTGTCCATTCATACTGTTCATTTACCAGCTTATTGTGTTTCTGTTAAGTACGTTGTTGCTGAAGTGTGATTTCACAGCCTCTGCTGAACATAAAATGACAGATATTTGGTGTGGCATTTGGAAAGGGGACAGCTCCTTGGGCTTAGGGTGGCAAGTGAAACAATCTGTGGTGGCGAGTGATGCAGCTTTATTCCTCCCAGGAACAGACCTAAAATCCTTTTTTCCTTCTTCGATGCCTGACCACCTCCTTCCCCCTTTCCAACAGTCACTGCTGTTCTCATGGTGATAAGACTTGAGTATTGTGACTTTTGGCACGAAAGGCTGGAACAAGGTAGTTGTTTTCTGAATCCATGGCTGTTGCTCATTGAACTAGAACAGTATCACCTAGACTGTCATCTTGAGATGAGGGGACACATGGGAAGATAGGGAAGTTCTTCACAACACGAGTTTTTTGCATGGGATGATGGGTATTAATATGAGCTTGGCAGATCTCATGAGCTCATCATAAATCATGGAATAATAACAAGGAAAAGACAAGCACGATGGGTATAACACAAAAGGCCCCAGGGCCATATTTTATAATGCTCCACACTTTGCATGCCTTACCTGATGGAGCTTCAGCTTCAACAAAAATTGCTTTAAGAGGAAGGGAGGAATTTAATTTTTTTTTTTCCCAAGTCTAAGAGCTGTTAGACATCTATGATATAATGATGGATCTAAAATCTCCATACTAAGATTACATCTTTCTAAATAAAAAAAAAATATTGCCATAATCACCAAAAAAAAGTTCTTTTTGAGTTCAGGATTTGACAAAGGAACAAAGACCTTTGTCTTTGTGTTTGAAAAAACCCATACATTTTCAGGATGTAAAGATAATCAACATCTTGAAAGCACCCTTAGCTATTTTAAAAGAAAAGTAATTTTCTTCGAGTCTGAGGCTTAGAGACAGTTTCTTCCTCCATCTTGGGGCCTCTGTGAGAGACTGTGCCACTGAGGGACAGCATCAGAAAGATGGCGAGGGCTAGGAAGGAAACATGAACCTACAAAATATGCAAGTTTTATTTTTATTGTCATTGTGCATGTATCTTGGAGAGTGGAGGAGCCACTATATCCTTGTTGTAATCTCTCATCCTGATCACAATGACTGTGTTTTTACTAGCTATGGGCAGCTAATGGAGAAGGAAAACTATTCCAACCACACCTATACCAATTTTGGAAAAGTTTCTGGATCACTGCCAAAATGAAGCTAAACTAAGGGCCACCAAGGGGTAAGGCCTTGTTCTGCTATAACGTAATCCTTAGGCTGGAACTCACAAAAGTGTGCACATCACCACTTCCCACCATGGCTAAAGGAGCTGAAGACACTTGGTAAGGCTCAGCTCCTTTTGCACAGAAGCAAAAGAACAAACGTCCCCCCCTGGTTTTGGCTATGGAACATTAGTCTGGATTTAAAGCAATAACCTGTTACAGAATTCAAACATCAGATAACTAGAATTTCTGGCCTTCTTCCCTTGTGAAATAGCATGCAAGTTAAATCTGGAATGCCTGTATTTTGTATAGACTATGTTTTAAATGCTGTCATGAACAAAACTCTGGTTAGCTATCCTTATGCTATGCATTAATTCCAGAGAAAAGCTGGAAATCCCTTGGAAATTTTGATGTAATTACATCTGACTGTAAATCTTTGACTGTTTTAAAATACTCAGGTGACCTAAATAGCACTACACAGAAAAGAATTTTAATTTAAAGTAATTAAGAAAGAGTAGCTCTCTCCTCTTAAGGTCAGTTTATCTGAGAAATTACTGCTCAGAAAAGTCCTTTATGCCTTGTTCTACAGTCATATTCTTTGTATTTCCTCATTGTAAATACTCCATGGCAAATTGTGATGGAATCTTGGCTTAGTCCAGCTTCTCCTGGCTCTGAGGTACTGCTTCTTTGTTAAGAAAATTTATCTGACTCTGAGTTTTTTGTATATGTGCTTTACTTTTACAGCTGATTCAAATGCATCCACTGCTAGTTTAATGTGACTTTTCTTCAATAGGAATTTCTGTTATGCTCAAACAACTAATTTAGAGACGCAAGAAATAAGTTGCAAATTGTCCTTTAAAATGTCTTGATCAAAAGTTATAGCTTGGAATAAATCTTTTGGATTTACCCTTAGTTTAAGTTGTAAAAAGTCATTGAGCTACTTTGTGGAATCAGCTAGCTACAATAATATGGGGCTGCACCAAAGCTGGACAATCATTTCCCTAAACAAAGGTGCATAAAAACATCCAGGCAGCAAAGTGAAGCTGGGAAAACATGACAAGTAGAGATAAAGACAGCAGGACAGGACAGGAACACACTGATAGAAGATACACTGATAGAGAAACAACACAGAGAAATGTCTGAAAGCTAAAGGAGACCTGGGTTTGTGGTGAAATAAACCATATAGAATCTGATTCAATAAATAAATCTGATTTGATATAAACCATATCTGATTCTTTATATATATGAGGAAGCAGAATTCTATGCTTTTGTTAATGAACAAACCAATGCAATTGTATTCTCAATTTCTTCTTTTAATGGAGTATTTTATACACAAGAAAATTGTCTTTGTCTTCTGGAATCAAAAATGGCTAAAAACATAAAATACATCAGCATTCTTATGGGGACTGCATTCAACTGCATTACTGGTCTTGCAAGCAGGGATAACATCTCAGCTAGATTCAGGCAGCTATAAGAATGTTGTGAACCTTTTTTTTCTAACCATCAAACTGATGCTATTTTTAAAAAAAACCCACATACAGATTATTTTCAAATGAAGACTTTTAAGCATAGCATTTCATTAAAGAAAAAAGTGACAACATATACTTTAGCTTTCTATTTCATCTTAAATCACATAACTAGATTATTGCAGTATTCTTTAAATTCAGAAGTACCTTTCCCAAAGGCAGTGAAAATAGCTTTTCTCGTGACTGTTTCACTTGTAAGAAAGCTGCCTTTTTTGCTCTTCTGTGTCAATCCTTCCCATGCACTGTCATCATTGTACCAAGGTAATAGTCTGTTTTCCTCATTTCTTTTCCCCTTTCTTCAGTAGTTTCTGTAACTTCCTTCACCAGTGCAAAAGTTCTTGATCGTGCTGATCAGGGCATCACTCCTTGAGCAGTGTAATTTTTTGGGAGACAAATGCAAACTAATACTAAAGAACTGAGGGACAAATGCCACATACTTAAATTTCTACATAAGGCTGGTAGATTTGGAAGGTGGGGTTTTCTGCTGTGTAGAGAAGTGAACAAATGCTGTGTCTGTATTTACATATACTTGCATTTGGTTATGCTATGTAAAAAAAAAAAAAAAAAAGAAGGGTAGTATGGAAAACAGTCACAAATAGTTTGAAGGTTGGAGAAAAGATCTTCATAGCTGAAGAGCTCATTATGATTAATTTATCAAAAGTGACCTCATTATGGAATACACACCCCTATGCAAATATTCAGAGCACTCTGTTACCATACGGGGTGATCTAATAATCTCTTCTGGCTTTGTAAAAAAACCCCAAAAAACAAAAAAAACCACAGCCTTGAAGGAAAGCAGCTTTGCTCCAAGGGAGTGTGAGCCAACTTCTTTGCTTGTTGTCAATGAGGTCAATATGGCAAGGCTTCCTGTGCAGTCTTTGCCCTACATTTTGCCTAGACAGGTATTAATGAAATAAAAGAACTGGAAACAAAATAATGCTGAAGGCAAACCACTTGTGGCTACTTTCTGGCCTGAAGTGTTGGGTTGCTGAAAATAACTTAATAACCACTCCACTAAGGTTAACTGTTTGGTATTTAGGACAAACTGTAGGATATCAAACCTCTTACCCCACACCAAGCATATCATAATTATAGAGCCAAGACTTTTAGAGTTGCTTAGAGGATAGGAAACTGCCTATCAGGGGCAGAAACTGCCTATCAGGGGGGGACAACAGGGAGCTTAAACAAGACAAAGGAGCTGTGTAGCACAACAGGCTTCACCATGCTGAATTATGACTTTGTAGGACAACAGGTTGAAAAAATTAATAACAAAGGTGTGCCTGTGCCAAATTTTTTTTGCATTCTTTAAATGCCTTTTTTTTTTAATGTACTTCTGTGAGATCTTCCTCCGCTTCTAAAATTTTCCTGCACTCTAGAACAGATGAAAAACATATTTAGGATTAATTATTAAAGAAACACAGAGGAAGAAAGGTTTCTGCTCTCACTAGACAGAGTCAGCTCCCATGATCCAAGGACAAAGGTACAAGGAAGAATGAGATAGAGTTGCTATTTTTTAAAAGCTTCACTAATGACCAAAGACACATTGTATTCAGGAGCAGTCCTACAGGGTGAAACAGCTTCTGGTGAAGAAATGCCATCACAGAGCCATACCATAGGTGCTTGTCACATTTGTTGTTTTCTAAATGGACACGCTTGTTGTGTTTGCCTCTGCTAGTGCCACTAGAGAAGGTATTAATATTTGTGGAAAATAGCTGTGAAATTTGGGCTTATCAGTAAGGCCAAATTTTGGTTACTGCAGCAGGACTTAACCTTGCTGCTCCCTCTCCTCCTGAGAGTTCGGAGCATAGCTAAGTGCTATGGAATTGCAGTAGAATCGCAGTCTTGGGGGGAGAAACCACAGGAACTACCTAGAAAAGACACCTTTGATATTGTGCTATTTTATTCACATCTTCATGAATCTGCCATCCCAAATAGAAATTTCTTAATAGCTTTCTTCCAGATGTCTGGAGTCCTCACCTGTCCTGTTACAGTCTCAGGGCAGAATTAAAAAGGCAGATGTGCTTCAGGCAAGAGCTGCATCCATCCTGATCTGTTCTGAAGCTGATGATGTGATGGAGGTGTGATGTCAGTCTGAAAGCCATGAGCAGTAGCAATAGAAGAAAACTGTGAAAGGGAGAACTTGAGAGACTAAGTTGATGAGTTGAACAATAGCCAGAGTTATGCAAAGCATTACTCAAATTTTGTTTTGTATTTGCTCCCATGAGGTGTCACAGTGACTTGTCTTCTTTGTTTTCTTCTGCCCCCTTGGTCTGTCTTGTCTCAGAGTACTGCAGTGCTGGGAAAGCCACTTTCTTCTCACCCTAGAGCTTCTGACACAGACTTTGGTGACATTTCATAAAACACTGGTTCTGTGATTTTATATAAACTTTGCATCATTGATTCTAAGGCTCAGTGAAAGGGCTGTAGGAATGTTGTAGCTGTGGAGACAAGTGCACCAAGGCTTAAAAAGAGGTAATAACTAGAAATACTGTGAAGTTATGTAAGTAGTACTACTTGTTATCTACATTTGATTATTTCTTCTTGGTCTTCTGCTGCATTTCATTAAAAAAAAAAAAAAAAAAAAAAAAAATTTAAAAAAAAATCTTTCGAATAATCTTTTTTTACAAAGGTAGTGGTAAAATCTTGTGGGATTTGAAATGTGCAATCATATTAGTTTCTCCAGTGAGCATAACTGTCCCTCTTTCATTGAACAAAGAGGCTTCCTGCACTCTAGAACTTTTTACTTATTTGTGGCATTATTTCTTGCAGGTTGATTAAATGGTAGAGTTGGTAGACTGCAACATGGCAAAACAAGAACAGCCACAGTACTGTGTCTGATTTTAATCCTAAGGCACTTTTCATATCTTTCTCTGTTGCTATCAGCTTTTTTTGTATGGTATTAAAACAAGGCAGTAAAACTATCAACCATGGTTTAAAAAAGATAGATAGGAACACAGAAATTATTAATTGTGTGTGATGAGTAATGTAAACTCCTTGGATTCTGAAGTAAATATCTTGCTTGGCTCTTTTCTGCTTGTAAGTGTTATGTACATGCTAACAGGATTAGGAAAGTCACACACAAATGTGACAAATAATGGCTCAGAGCTGAATTAAAGGCTTGAATTAATTTTCTTTTATCTCATGCATCATTAAATATTGCTATTGTACTGTCTACTGATTATCTATATTATACCTGTCACCTGATAGCAACCACAGTCGTTATGGTAATGTTAAGATTATAATTATAGTCCCTTCTGCAATGTAGTCATACTATGCTAAAAAAATGTATCTTTGAGGTGGTAGTGCCCCATGCTTGGTCTGAGCCCAAACACAAATACTTGAGATTTTCAGGGAAAAAAGGATTTTGTTTTTGAGTTATTAACATTTAAGAAAAAATGTATACTTATATGTAGATATAAGTGTATATATTAAAAGAAATATAGCCTTTTAGTAATATAGAAGGAAAATAATATACTTACATGTACATATATGTATATATAATAAAAAATATGTAGCCTTTTGAAATATAGCTGTACTTCATTTGTGATAAAGAAAACTTGTCAGAACTTCTTACTCCTTCCAAAAATCCCTTTAGCAGAATTTGGGAATTTAAGAACATTTATAAATGCAGTTATTACTCAGAGATCAAAGAAATCATGTGAAAGTTTACTTGGCAGCATCTCTTGGTGGGGTAGCTAAGCCCATACCCTTTTACAGTACAACACATGGTACCCCAGGCATTCTGTCTGTACCTCATAAGATCTGTCCCATGGCAGAGCCTGGTGACCTCCAGTGCTCAGAAGCTGATTTGTGAACCATAGCCAGGAATCCTGGATTGTGGGTGGGAGGTAGAGAAAGAAATTTGTGCTTTCAGAGAGTGACCTGAAAAGGGCAGAACTCTGAGAAGAAATTCTAAGTCATTATCTGGTATATTCTTCAGATTTTACTGCTATCACTGGTCTATTTTCTTTTGGTTTGGGAGATGTCTGTTTAGTTCTAAAGAATAGATATTGTCTTTTAAGTATAAAAATGTATAAAAAATTCTTTTTAAAATGCAAAAATTTACCAGGGAAACCATATTGAGGAATCTGTGAGAATGCACTCAGGGAGCAAATGGTTGAAAATAAAAAACCATTACGTGTAAAACTAAGGGTCTTGTAAACATTATCTTCTTTAGTAATATCTAACACTATAAATATTTCATTAACTTAATGAATCAAATAGCTGATAATATGTTAATATTATCTTTAATTTGAAAATAATCATGATCACCATAATCAGGACAGAATGGCACATGCAAATTTTTATCTTTGAGTTATCTGTAGAAATACTGCAGTGTTGATTTGTTCTCATAACTTACACAGTACTACATTGAAATACTGCTTTTTTATTAATTGATTTTGGGAATGAAATTGGTGAGTTGTAATATGGTTTTGGTAGCATTTTGACATCAATATTTGTTTTCAAGCATGAGGGTACAAAGCAGTTTATGTGCCAGCCATTCCTAGGCTAGCGTAGGTACTTACATAGGTAAATACTTTTATTCAGATATTCTGTGAACAAACTATAAGGGCAGTGAAATCTCAATTACTTCATTCATTATTTAGGGGTTAAGGCCTTATTATACTCTAATCATTTAAGAAGTCTGGATGATTAGTAGAATTTCATAGAATACCTTTATCTTTCCTGTGAGTCTGAGGTGAGAGTTTGATGACTTGGCTGTTTAACTACTGGGCATTAGCAGTGAGAAGTCTGTGTAATGATGGTTGGTGGAACCACACCATGCCCATGAGACACAGTAGGAAATATTCCTCCTAGAAGTAAAGAGATTTCAGTGAATTATAAGGAAAGATTCAGAAAACTAGATTGGATATTGTGTAGCCCTGGCTCAGCAGAAACTGCCATGAGCCAGACACAGATGTGGAAGAGACTTCATCTGCTCTTTTACTGCAGCCTTTGTGATGAGCTTACCCCTTTGTTAGAGGGACTGGATCAGTTCTATGCCTACAAATAGTTAGGTCCTGCATGTATTGCAAAGGCAAATGAAACCAAGACATCTTTGAGTGGATCTCAGATTCCAGGTGCATACAAGGAAACCCACTACCCAAAACCAATTCCCATTCCACACAGCCTGTTGCAAGAAGTTGTGGTGGACATTTCATTCCTTCTTTGCTATGCCCATGAAAAAGACTTTGTTCCTAAAGGGAGAGAAGCAAACCACCATCCTCATGAGAATCTTCCTCTAGCTTTTTTCCTTTCTCAGCACCTCAGGGAATATTCCAAGTCTCTTCAAATATCATTCCTTTGAGAGCAGGAATTTTTCTTTAAGAGACAAATGCCCTCAGCAGTACAAGAGAATTTAGCCATATTGCCTTTGATGTCCTGTGAAGTGTACATTAGTATTGCTACAGTGCCAACGTTTTTCAAAAGGCACAGGTGGCTTGCCTAGAGCATTGGTATGGATCCTGATTTTCCATTTTGGAGGGAAGCAAGAACACCTATTCCAAAGGAAATTGTATACTTTTGTCTTCCATTTTTAAATGAACTTTCAATGAGGAGTTTATTGAGAGTCTCGGGGAGTAATTTATTTCCCTTATTCAGCTGTATGTCCAGATAAATAATCAAGACTAGATTGACAATTGTGCTAACAATAGCTCCCTGGGTCTCCATCTGCTACACCACACAATTGTGTTCAGCACACAGAATCACTGAGGTCAGGAAAAGAGAAGCTAGATGGCACTGTGGTCCAAAGAGATCGAGATGAAGCTGTCCAAGCCGTTTGGTCTGAAAAGCCTCTATAATTTAACAGATTTTTAGCAGAATTTAACAGCAAAATCAGCGTCAGAATTCCTAAAGTGGAATTACAGGGAGAGCAGACTTTCCACTTTTGTCTGGGGTTTTTTTGTTTGGGTTTTTTTTTTAAACACTAACAGGCTTAAACTTAAGCATATGGACATGAAAGATATTACAGATGTAAAATGCTTCAAGATTGCCTATGTAGCTAAAACTGTAAGAAATAGGTTGTGCATTATTGCCTTAACATAACTTATACACTCAGATACTGCTGTGCAAACATGATAATACAAATGGAAGAAGATAAGCAATGCACCACATCTGTGCATTTAAAGAAAACCAATGCATTCATCTTATTGGGTTCAGGGAGCTAGAAGGGAAAAATTCCATGCTGATCCACTCACAAAACTCTTATTTGCTGATATTTTAAGGATTGAGATAAAGGGGCCTGCACTGCCAAAGTATGAATTTTGCACAAGCATGTATCTAGGGTACTTATCATATGACACACATTAAGCTTTCTTTATGTACATATATTAGCACAGCTGTCACTAAACAAATGGGAAAAAATCAATATGATAGGAGAATATACTTTAAGTTTACAAGGGAAAAATTATGCTTTCCAACAGATGGATAATATAAAGGCCCCTGGTGACCAAAATGGCTAGCCTGAGGGATTTAGGTAAAAAACGCAGAATAATTTATAATAAATTTAAAAATTATTTCCTTCTATCAACAATACCTGAAAAACTCTAGTTCCTGTTAATACCTTTTAGAAACAGTACCTACTTGCTGACCTGCTCCCTGACTGCATTGAATATGCAGCTGCCATAGATTACCCAAAAGAATGAGCTTCACCCAGTAAGTAGTATCATTCACCAAATTTATGCTAAACCATTACAGCTTATGAGCCTTAATTAACTGTGGATTATCACCACTTTATTCAATACCAATCTTTATATTTTAATTTCCTCTTAACCTTATGGGAATCATACACATCTTTTTCCTTTATGGGCACTGAACTGTGCAGTTTCGCATTTGGCTCTGGACTTTGGAGAGCTGATGACACATTTCAGCTTTCAAAATCCCTGAGAAATAGGGTAGTGCTGATACAGGACTTGTGTAGCTTGATTTTTCTTTCTGCTGCCTCAGCAGCACAGAGGACTGTCCAGTGTTCTGTCTGACCTAACAATGTTTCTGTTCATTTCTCTTTTTTTGCCATTTAAGTGCTTTCCCCCTAGAATTCAAGGAAACTCACGTTTTCTTTTTCCTGATGATGTGTCAGATCCTTTTAAAGTTGTGTGGTTGTTGGCTGAACCTTCTGCAGATTCAGTCTGTAGTGGCTAAACTGAATGAAAGCCATTAAGTTCCCTATAAGTCAAGGGTCATGTTGTATCCAGGGCAAAATACATGTATAGTGACAGGAAGCAGACTCTTCCCTATGTTTCAAGTAAACAATAGCAGGTCCAATTTCTAGTTATTGGTTATAGAAAGATTTCCTTGTTCTATCAGATTTCTGTTTCCTGTTACACTCTATAAGGTACACCTCCTTCATGCTTGCTGGCACTATTTGTGTTTTCTAAAAGTGTGATACAGCAAATTCTTAAAAATAACCATCAACTTTGTATTTATTTTCAAGAAAGTGCTGATGCTAAGTAATGTACTAATTTTGGATTGCAGGAACTACCCTAAAATAAGCATAGTCAGCAAGAAATCCACCATGACTGGGGTTTTTTTTATTTAGTGTCATAGGTGAACTGAGGAAAACACAAGTTGATAAATTAATGTACTTCAAATCTGAGAGAAAGTTTAAAAATAATTGTTCTAAACATTAACATATCTTGTGATTGCTTATAATACATTGAAAGTGATCATTTTACTTCACTATCCTTGGAAGCATTTATTATCCAGAGGGTGGTTCATCAAAACAGTAAATTTTAAGGGAAAACTGCAGCGTATTTGTAAAATACCAAAAGCCATAGGATAATTAAAATTTGGCTGCTGTCTGTCCACACAAAGTCTAAACAAGACCTATGGAACAAGTCCCATGAAACAGGCCTTGGGCATTGTAAGCCTTCTATCAGAAAACCCAGATAGTAAATGAAAATATTAACATTTTTAAAAAGTGTTTATTGCTCTAAATTAATGATCAACTGTTTATTGCAATGAAAATAGTTCATGAGAAATACTAGGAATGTATTAGAAATATATGACATCATAATGGTATGTTGAGTAGGCTCTGTATTGACATAGTGTTTTGCACTGTACTGATTTGAAGAATGGATTAGGATTTCAGATAATTATTATGAATGTGCTTATATTGCAGCAATCACTTTAAAATAATTCTTCTGCTTAAAATAATGGTTTTGGTAAGTTGATTTGTTTAACATTCTTGGATGAGGCTGGATTAATTATCTTTGTTTATTTCAAACATCTGTGAATATTTGCTGCTATACTTCATGGTAAATTACGTAACAGGTTCCCAGCCCTGTTTCAGTGTTTCCAGAGATACCCCAAATTAGTTGCAGTAATTCAGCTGCAATGTCACTTCCCGGCTGAAGAAGGCAGCCTGGAGAACAGAGTAAGAAGAGCTGAGGTTGAAAGACCATTTTTCTGCTAGCCCCAGTTTAGGACGCACACTCTAAGCATCTGCATTTGCAGATAAAGAGAGTCTGTGGAAAGCCACTCATCTTTCTTTTCATCTCCTGTTGAAACTCCTAATTTTGCTCCACAGTGCTCCAGTTTGTCTGCTCAAGCATCTTTTCCCTTTATGGTTTTGAATTGGCTTTAGCTTCCACTGTTCTCCTCACCCACAAGCCCCCTTCCTTCTTTCAGGGCTGCTGCAGATGGAAGGATAGAGATTCCCCATTGCTTTTCCCTTGCATATCACTCTTTTTTGCTTCTCTTCTTTGTTTTCTCTCTGAATGCAAGCTTAGAGCAATAATGCATGTCTAAAATGCAACATTTCCATTATTAGCAAGACTGTCTAAAAGCACCTTGCTCCACCACAGCTGAGGTCTGAAGGAAAAAAAAAAAGATGAGAACATTCATGATCAGTGGAACAAGCCAGAGAAAAAAGCCTGCATACACCTGCTCTGCTGTCTGCAGCATTTGGGTGAAGCAGGTGTTGTTTTGACAGCATTTGTTCCTTTTCCTTTTCTTTGTGTTCTAGTCTAGTTTTGCAAAATACAGGAATGATTTTAAAAAAAGAAAAAAAAAAAAAAAGGAGGGGGGGGACAACCTGTATCTAATGTCTAACAAAGATTAAATTTTTACTCGGAAATTACAATTTTATTATTTTTTATAGAGATTTTTGGAACAACAGAGGCCCCAGTGGTTCTCCAGAAAATATCAGGAATGCAGGAAGATTTTTCCATATTCCTAAATGTTCAACTTCATCTGTGACTGATATTTTAGATAAAATAAATTTTTGCTGTAATTGGAGGTGTGTGAGGATTTGTTTTCTCTCTTTTACAAGGTTATTTCCATAGCTTTCAAACTCTCATTAAAGAGCTGTCTGCTTTTAGTACATATGTATAATGAAAGTTTGCTAAAGTTTTTCTACACAAAAGCTATGATTCTCTGAGTTCATTGGTTAATGCTCTACGAGTATCTTCTAGCATTTTTACAACTTCATTTATGTATCTAATTTAATGATAGTTAGGGCTCTTTTAGCAAAACTCTTAAGCATATGAGACTTCAGATACATAGTTAACTGGAATTAATGTCTTCACTGATGTTGTGTATATATTTCAGTATCTTGGAGAACTAATAACCAAAAATATATACCTAAAGAGTCACATCTAAATATTATTTTCCTTATTGCATTCCTGCAATGTGTTCAGAGACTACGCTGAACTTAATGTGAAGAGTATTAAGAGAATTTTTTAAAATCTTCTTTTGTTCTGTTGTTTTGTTTCACAAATACAAGGAATTTTATCCACTCTTTTTTTTTTTTTTTTTTTTTTTTCCCCAATTTAAATATCCCAGAAATTTTTGTTCACATTTCTAAGTAGGTGGGGCATTTCCAACCACATAATTGAAGGAAAGAATAGTAGGAAATTTTTTATTTTTATACACGTGAGCTAGCTCAAATAACAAGCCTGGAACTAGATGGAGAATAAAACATGTTTATGCAACACTAGCAAGTAATATGAGGCTAGATTTGGGAAGAATTTGGAAGCAAAGACGTTGGGAATTCAGCTGGTATTGGAATCTGTAAGTCATATAAACAGGTTAAATACCTGCAGATATTATGCTACAAAATGATTTTATAAAATTGCAGATGATTTCATAATTAAGGAGAAAGATAGTTAAACTGAAATCCTAAAAATAAATTGAAACAGTAATTACCATCAAGAAGAGCTTCAAAGTAACTTTTAACTTAATGATAACTGAAAGGAAATTGGGAGGGGAGACCCCCAGGTACTTAAAGAGACACTGCTGCTAGAAAGGTTCAACAGTTTCATACACCTGATGTGAATTTCAGTGCTAGTGTGACTGTTCTATCAGGAGAATAGCTAAGGGTTGGTGTTGTACAGACTCCTAAGGACAGAATGACAGAGCAAATTACCTCTGTCAGGAGACTGTCTTCATCATTTTGAATTACTGCTGTTTGTTGGACAAAATGCCTGTAACAGGGAACCAGAGGCTGCTAAGGGATGCGATAGTCAAGGAGGAAGTACAGGCATATGATAGTGAAGAAGGAAATATTTTAAGTTCCTTTGGGTCTGAGAACAATTTTGTATGTATGGAGAACTAAACGCTTCACAGAGAAGACTGTGATGTGAAGAGGCTCACAGCCAACTCCACTGCCTTCTTGGGATCAGGTGCCTGAGTTCCCCACAGGTGCTGGGCTGTTTCCTATGAGTTGCTCCTCATCCAAGCTTCATAATTCTGATTTATCACTGTTGTGTTTTGTTGTTGTTTTTTTTTTTAAGATGGACTGTCACAGAATGTGTTCTTTATTAGGCACATTTCTAAAAGGAAGTTTTTCTGGGATAACTGGAAGACTAAAATCTCAGTCTGCTTGCACTGAAGTTCACACCAGCTGGTAATTCCCTCAAGTTCTCCGGAATTCAGGTGCACTTAGTACAGAAAACCCCATGAACTTCTGGCAGGAGAAACTACTGTGAGGATCTGGGTCTTCTTGATGTTCTTTCCTTGTAGAAGTGGGTGTGTTTGTAGGAAATGGGGCAAATGGGTGTCACTTCCCATATAAAAACGTCTGGAAGCTGGCTATGGCCTGAAGATGTGTTTTTCAGTTGTTCAATTATGATGCCATCTCATTTTTGTCTGTAATCTCAAAGCATTTCCTCATAATCACAAGGATATTATGACAATTCCCATTAGTAACAGGATTTGAAACCTTTCCCTTCCCTTGCAGCTTGTTCAGAGGACAGCAGATGAGCTGAGTGCTGTTTTTAGTGTACCTGTGCCCACATAGCTGATGTAGATTACCAAAACATGAAAGATAACTGCCACTGATTAATTTCATGTTTTTTCCACACACTTTTCTGGAGCACCTCAGCTCCAACAAATTTGCATGCCTAATTTGAGCACCTGAGCTTTCAGGGTAATAAGAATTCCTTACTGCTTTAATGAGGCAAAAGATAGTTCTCACTAACAATAATTGTGGCTAAATGAGGTCGAGTACAGGTACAAAGTGTCCCTTGACCTCCAACTTGTCATTCATTCTCACAGTCAGTCAATCTACTGCAGTAAAGGCACTGAAGGTTTCCTGGACCAGAAAGTGTGTGAGCCAGTAAACATTAACTATCTTCTTTCACTTTTATAACGTGGATTTGCAACCTTAATAGCATTTTTAAAGGTAATATCTTGTCTCAGAAATTCCTTCCTAGCATGTCGTACTGACAGAGACCATGGGAATGCCTTAAACTTACACCTGCACCAGAGCAGCTGTGCTGTGGAGCTGTGATGTGTGTGCATTTCTGAGTACATGCAAGCAAGAATTGGCACAGGTTTATTTGCTCTGAAGGGAAGGTATGTGTATGCTCTGCTCATACACCACAGTTACGAGGGGATAATATCTCCTTTTGGAAATAGTGGAAACTTTTTGTCAAATAATTAAAAAAAAAATCTCAAAATTTGCAGGGTTTTAAGTGTTCTGAGGGATTTCTTAAGTATTTTGAACAACTTCATATTTTTCGGTGCAGGGCATCAAAAATTATAAGAGCAGCTTATATAGCATGAAATCCACAGGTAACTTTGCTATGATCAGTTGGAAGTTGCTAAAATGCTGGTGATGTTTTCTAAATTCTAATATCGTTGAATAGGCAAGAACATGAAAATTTTTTTTCTATTGTATTTGTAAAATACTTATGTACTCAGGCATTCATGTGCATAGGGAAAGATCATATCTCAAAGCTTAACAGATTGAAAAATGCTATAAAAGTTCAAAAGGTACATTAAGAATTTTGAGATTTTATCCAGGAAATGTCTCTGTATTGTTTTTTAAGGACCTTGGTAGTATGGAAAATGTACTCAATTTATTGGATGTTGTGAGGGGTGGAGTCATTTTCAAAATAGTCCAAATTGCCATACAGTATCTTGAAACTGCAAAGGCTTTATAGGAAAAATACAGTTATTGCCATAAACCTGCTTTAACTCATGTACTGTGAGAACAATGAACGGGGACTGATGGGGTTTTGTATGTTTGGATCAAATAAAATTTTTGGGGAGCTTGGGGGGGTTTGTCATTAAAGTCTGATAGTCTGATCAGTGCAGTAAAGTGGCCCAGGTCTAATCAGATTTTATGCTGGTGCAGTCTGTACTTTGAAAACCACTGCTTGAAATACCAGAAGAAAAAAGTAAAAGTAAAAAAAAATTTACACTGATCAAATTAGGAAATTCTTGAGTGATTCTCTTAAGCAGTATTCATACTTTACCAGAAATTTCTGTGAGCATTAAGAACTTAGGCACATCTTGGGAAGGGCAGTACTTCCTAAATGCCAGTGTCTACTCTCCAGGTTTCTTAAAAGCTGACTCATTCTCTTTTTCTCAAAGAGAGAGAATGGAATAAAATAGGAGATATACTTTGGAAGGGATTCTAAGACAAATTTTGTTTTATCAAATTATGTCAATGCAGAGTTTGACTTCATAATTTTTTTGTTGGTTTTTGGTGGGTTTTTTTTTTTTTGGGGGGGTTGGTTTTTTGGTTGGTTTTTTGTTTCTAGATATAGCCATTTATGTGGGTGTTTCTAACAAAGTGTTTTGATCAACAGTCATCTTTACTAGAACAAGTTTGGAAGTACAAAGCATTTCCGTTTTATTAGCAGTATCTGATCCATGACCAATTGCTTCAGTCCTGTGAAGCTGTGTCTGTAAATTTATCTTCATGGTTTTAATGAGTGCTTCTAAAGTCTAAAACTAATGCTGTAGCTGAATGAACAAACTCATGAAGAACTAGGGAATCAGTTCAGTTTAATCACTCAATTTTCTTTTTTGTGTGTGCGTGTGCGTGTGCATTTTTAAGGCTTTTATTTATTAGTATAGGACCTCAGACAGGTGAGGTACCCATAGTGAAAGCAAGAAGGCAAGCACTTAATTCAGGTAAATTTGAATCAGGTTCTGATCTGGCATATACATAGTGGTCAGTTTGCATAGAATTCACAGCAGTATGAAAGCTAACTTTCAGTGATGGAGAAGATTTACAATTGAGGCATAGCAGCTATAATTAGATAAAATCATCTGTAGCTGAGGTTTTGAAAAACAGAATATTTTTTTAGGTGGGGATTCCTAAAGCACTTACTGTTCTTTAACACAATTGTGTGAAGTGATGGTTTCTGTTACCACTACATAGGCATTTGGGGTGATTTCTATTCTTTTTCTTTGCTTTCTCAATATTTTAAAGCTTCTGCTGTTATTATCAATTAGTTGCTTTTATCGTCTTTCAAATGGGCACCAAAATGAAACAAAAGCCTGGAAATTACCATCAGGAAAATATTCTGGAAAACCCCAATCACAATAGAGGGAGGAGTTTTATCATGCTCCATCACGGATTTGATTCTCAGTACAGCCAGTACAAAGCAAGTCTGACTTGAGAAGGAAGGTTTGAAAAATATTGCTCCTATTGGTCCTGAAAACCAAGATTAATATTATTCTGCATCTTGGAACTGGCTGTATGTTAGCTTGAAAGCCCTTACCCATAGTGTCATGATGCAAGAGCAACCTAATTTAAAGAATGGCATGGTAACAGGTTGACTTTCCACTAAATCTAGCAACCTTCTAACAAAAAACAAACAAACAGAAAAAAAAAAAAAAAAAAAAAAAAAAAAGGAAAAAACTTAGAAACTGCTACATTCCACATGGCAAAGCACTGCATGACATATACTGAAGGCCAGTGTTCTAAATGTTACCATCTGTTCTGTTAAAATGTGTCCTACCTGTTACTATGTGCTATTTATTTTACCTGAATTTTTTAGAGTTCATCCAGGTGCATGATACAAGCCCCAGTGCATGCACTTTGGGCTTCCCCAAATACTGCCCTCAGTAACTGAGGAGAAAGTAATTGTCACTACTGTTGCTTCAGCTGTGTTTGTCCTGGAAGGTTTTCATTCCCCTAGGGACACACAGCAGGGTTGATTAGAGTAACATTGTTTGTGAATTCAGAAAAAAGATTGCAGCAGCCTAGTGCTACATATCAGTAGTTAGTTTTCAACTGTCTGACAATTTCTTTTTTCGTTTTAAGTACTTTCAATTGTATTTAGTTGGGTTTTAGTGTTTCAAATTAAAAGCCCCACTTCCCTCTGCTCCCAAAAGCGTTATATATATATTTAAAAAAAAAACCAAACAACTGAGATCAGAACTCCCACTGACACTATCACATTGCTTTAAAACAATTTCCTAGCAAAGGCTGATTTTCTTGGCAGTCATTCATAATTCTGAAGTCCTTAGAAAGGACTTCATATGTGGGGTTTTTTTGTTTGTTTGTTTTTTTAATATATTTTCTTCTGTCCATCTATAACATATTTTGATTAAAGGTCAGATGTTAAGATCAGAGCCTAAATACAGGTAATTCTAGTGTTATAAATATTACAGCATAAATGAAATGAGGAGTTGTTTTTTTTTTATCTGAAGAACAGCAAGCTCTGGTCTTTGATAAGTGAGAATTCCTCTCATTTCCAGTCAAATGTTTCATATTTCCTTTACTTAAGTAGGTTTTGATTTCAGATAATTATAGTGTCTGATAATGTGATACTTCTTAGTTGGGATGCTTTGAGGAAGTTTCTTGGCTGGAACGTTGTATAAATTTATGTGCTACAGTATTTACCACTATTTGTGGTAAATTGTGCATTCTGCATGGGGTTTGACTTTTTTTTTTTTTAAAATGTGGTTTTTCACTACTGAAAGAATATTTACAGTAAAGTAATGCAAGCTAAAGGAGGAAGTCATACATCAAGTGTAGGGGCATAATATTCTTAGCAAATAAGGAAATTATTTAAAGCACTGCAAGATGAACTTGGCTCGTTCTGTGCAGTGTTCCTCTTCCACTGAAGCACCCGCTGTTGGCTGTCACTGTAAGTTGGGCAGTGAACTCCACAGAAATGCTGCTGATGTGGCAAATGATCTGTTCCTAGGGCACATTTTGCTGGAGTATGCTATAGTATTGCATTTCTGGCTTGAGAGCAATGGGTCCAGGTGGTCAACTTTGTCAGGACAATAAATTGATGTTCTTTCTTCTCCGTCCTGGAGGAAGTGGGGAGAAGGGAAGATGGTCTTCCTTCCAAAGGATATTCGCCTTTGCCATAGTGATAGAAAAAGCTGATGAATAAATCAACCAGAAAAACAAAACAGATGGTTCAGAAAACTTATGGCAAAGGAAAAAACAATGAGAATATTGTATATGTCAGGACTCTGGTTGCCATTTCGTAAACAAACTTCTTCCTATTTTCGTACAGTTTACTTGGATATCCTGTTTCTTTCTTTATCCCACGTGCAACATTGGGATTTTTAAAAGAACTGAAGGCATAGAAAGGTATCAGCTATGGTGTATTTGGAGAAGGTGAAAATTTTCTGCTAAAATTTAGAAACGTTTAAAGAGTAGTAAGATGGTAAGTGCCAGTTTTCTACCATGAAGAGAATGAGAAGAAACACATCAGGAAAAAACTGATTTTTACTGCGTGCATTAGAGATTTACTATTTTGTATGTTTCTTTTGAAACCTCTTTGTATTTTGAAATCAGCTTTGACATGTATTTTCAAGTTGTGTTGCAAAGCTAAGTTTTGGTCTTTAGATAAAGATGTTTATTCTTTGTAATTAACTTTGCAAACTTTTGTACTATGGCAAAGAACCTTCTGAACTGTATCCATGCTTTGTGCTTGAGTCCCAGGCTGAATGTCCTGTCGTAGCAGGAGGTCAGTTCTAAAGTACTTAAGAGCCTTGTCCCTCGTGACTTTAGTAACACAGATCCTTGGTAGCAAAGTAGGTCTTTAGGTTTTCAGTCATTCCAGTTTCTAGTGGCAGTTAATGTGATGCCTTCAATTTTATGAAATCAATGGGTGAGTCGTTTTACATGTGAAGGGGACAATGCAGTCTAATGGCACCTCTGGAGGAGAAACCCACGGGAGTCCAGTGGGTTTTAGATTAAGCCAGCATGAAGACTAAAGTAAGGTGACATGCTTAACTTAAAGAAATATTAACCTTTGGAGGTGGATACCAACAAGCAGCTTGGTATCAGCATGTAGTAAAAAGTTAGTGGACGGAGAAGCTGCTACACAATGGAGGCAGCCAAAATGTTGTAGCAGGACTGTGAGATGGCCTGGGAGTAACACATAAGCAGCAGCTGGCAGACAGCAACAGCCAGTCTGCAGTGCAAAGGTTTGACAGAGTCCCTGTGCAAAATTGGGGTGCTCAGAAAAGCTCATTTGAGGAAGTTCAATGGTATTCTAGATCCACTAGGTCTAGAGGAATGGCAGATTGTTTTGCAGTTGCACAGAGAACAAGACATTTTGCAGTAGCAGTGCAGAGGAGAGCTATATAAAGCAGCAGAGTTGGTTTTAGAGTGGCAGAACAGAGGAAGTGATTCCTGAGTTCTAAATTAATAGTAATATTAATTAATTATATTTTTCTACACTGTCCAAGGTAAGCCTTTTCAAAGGCTTCAGACTTTTAGAATATATACCAGAAGACATATTTCTGGATCTCTTAGACATTTTTCAAATTTCTCTCCACATGCTCATAGGTTTTTCCTTGTATTGAATTATGCTCTCACAAACATAGACTTAAATGCATAGAAACCATCTCTCTCTAAATGCTTGCATAAGCAGCTCTATCACTTGTGCTTCCCTCATTCTCGAGCTCTTATTTTTTCTGCTTTTGGACACTGTCAGAGATGAGATTCTGGCCTGATAAAATTCTGACTGCTCCACTACAGGTGTTTATATATTCCAATAAAAATCTAAGTTTGATAAACCAAAGCCTCAGTTACTTATCAAAGTCTGGATCTCTCTGTCCTGGTAAAACTACACTGATGAGCACATTCAAACAGGATATGAATTCAGAAATACTGTAAATGGGGGAGGGAGGATGAGTGAGATTTGGTGTACTACCTATCCTCTGGTCTACTTTCCCTAATTCTTACACTCAGAGAAATTAACTGGAAAAATCCTCTTTCTTTTACAAAAGTAGACCTTTATGTCAAAAGTTTTCTGTAGAGTTGCATTTCTTTTTCTATATTATGGGGAAGATCTCAAGTGTATAGTTCTAAATGTAAGGAGGAAAGAGCTGCAGCAGAATTTATGGATGAAAAAGGTTCCTTTTGGTATAAGACGAAAAGTGTAATCTCCAACCTAAGACATCACGTGTTTTATAATACATGAAAGTAAAAATAAGAGAATAAGAATATTCTCTGTATTGTATTGTATTTTATTTTATCCAAACTGTATGTGGCAGCACTCTTTGTCCTTCCATTTCAACTACTTAAGATGACAAAAAATTTTTTCTAAAACGTGGGAGATACTGAAGACTGTTTCAGGAAGAGCTTTTCCCTTAATATCCATTTCCTGTGTTCCATTTTTTCTCTGTTTCTTGTTCTTTTATCTATTTTCATTATTTACTGCACTTTGTGGAGCAGCTCCAAGTGATTCCTAAGCAGAAAGCTGGGGATTGCCAGGAAATATTTCAAGTTTGAGATTAAAAAGGACTTAAAGTGTTTGTAAGAGTTTGTTTCACTACTCTTTCAAATAACTTCCCACTCACTATGTGGATCATGGAAATTTTACAAGCGGTGGCAGAGTCTGGCATTCATAAATATGTTGAATAGTAAATTTCTCTGAGAAGAGCATGTGAAATTTTTCTCTGTGGAAAGTTCTATTACATTGACAGGAATGGTAGATTTCATTCCTCTTTGGCAGCACAATTTTAGAGCTGCCTTGGGCTCCTGGGCACTTATTCCATATTCATTTGGGAAACATAAAGCTGCTCTCATTGTGACTGAACACTTCCCTGTGTTGTAAACCCAGATGTGACAGTGCAGGTTATATTCACTTTCACTCCAAGCTCTTGAAATTCCATGTACTTGAGAGAGCTCTCTGAACAATGTAGACATTTGTCTTGTGAGAGACAGCAAGCAATTACAGCTAAGATAAAACTTTAAGTTCTCTATCACATATCAAGTTAAGCTTCCATGGTGTTTCACCTTCAATGACCTTAAAAAATAGCTATGAAATTGTTACAACTGGTATAACTTGGTTATTATGAGATTAACAAGAAATTACAGATCACTTCTTGCTCGTATTTATGTTCTATTTCTCCTAATTAGATCCTGCCAGGATTTCCAGTTATTCACAGTGCTTTGCTTTATACCTGCGTGCCAGAAAAACTTCCCAGTCAAGTCCGGTAGTGCCTGTCTGCCAAAGCACTGAGCTTGGTTGTCTGAGATTTCATTGTCTAAAAAAGCATGAGAAGGATGAACTTAATCTCAAATGGCACACTCTACAAACTGAAACTAACTTAAAGAATGTCATGCAAATTTTTCAACTCATCTTGTATTCATCTTTATAAGAAGTTGTTGTCTCAATTAATGGATTTTCCAACACTACTGTCCAATCCTTTTGATAACTTAGTGTCATGGTTTGAATTAAAATTGTAATATGATAAAGTAGTAGGCACTAGTAAGTATTGCAGATTAATTTAATTATTGCTTCTCCCCAGAAATGGATTTTAAAACACAGTTTATTTTTCAACCTTTCCATTCATTCTTGTAGTTATTCTGTACTGTAGACTCCACCTGAAAATTTTTCTTCCTTTCTGTTAAATGTAAAAACCTTCTAATTACCTATTTAAATAATTTTATGCATTAATTTTTGAAATTAATGTATTGTATATAAAAATACTAATTTAAAAAATAAAATTTGAAGAATAAAAGGAAACAATTTTTTCTTAAACTCTCTGAGATCCTAATTTGGAAATAGAATATATTTACTGTATTCAAACACATTTTCTGAAACCATAAGCTGTATCAGGATGTATATGCTGACCTTGGAGGTAACAGGAACATCTCTTCATGCCACAAAACTATATACGGTCTTGGCAGAAGACACCTGAAAGTGCAAGAAAAGGAAAGTCAGCAGATGGATCTTGGCACCATTACAGATGAATCAGTGTAATAAAAATTAATAATAAATCATTTAAAAGCTGATAGTTTTATATAAAACCCTATATATCAAGAATACAGAATTATTAGACAGTGTTTCTATACAGCGTGAGACTTTTGCATCATTCATCCAAATAATTTAGAAAAATGTGTGCAAGATAGTTCTTAATGAATTCACCTTTGGATCTGTCCCTGGATGTTTCTGTGCCTAAATGCTAATGGTCTTGCAGATACTAAGTCACCGTGGTACTTGGTAGCCTGTGTTTTGAAAGACATTACAGAGGTAAGACTCATCTCAAGCTCGTGAGCCTACCAGAATTTAAGTGGATTTGGTCCTTGATCCACAAAAGGATTCAGCACCACATATGCAGTATTTACATGTCTTCATTATCTTTTAGGAACTGTGTTCTGCACAGAAATGTTTTGTTTCCCATTAGGATATCCCAGTTTCCAAGTGAAAGCCCTAGCAGTAGCTGCACAGTCATCTGATGCAGTCAATAGTGAATTTACTCAGCAAGGAGAGAGCCACAGCCAGAAAAACATGTTAGAGCTTTTGTCTGGAGCTGAGCTGTTGGAAGAGGGGTACTAATATCTGTTCCTCATGCTGTGGAGGTAATTATAGTCAGTAACTAAGTCAATAGGGGTAAAATTTATTCAACCAAAAGGGCCATTATACCATCTGTTCCTTATGCATTGGTATTCACACATAATTCTAGGAAATTTCAGGAGGAATCCTTGGCTAAGAAGCATGAAAATGATGAAAGTCACACATTGCTCAAGCTAGTTCAGAGCAGACCTTTATCCTGCCTGACAGCAGTTTCAAACACACATCACATTTCTCAAGTTGTCCCTCTTATCAGTAGAGGGTAACATGATGTATGATAGAGGGTGACACAGCTATGACAATCATTCTTGCTCAGTGGTCTGTATCAGACAACACAGACTGGGGCTTTGATGCCTAGCCAAGCAATGGTCTTGAAAAGGGAAATAAATCCCAGCAACTCACATCTTTCTTACCTTTCCTTGTGTAATGGGGGTAAAAATCAATTAATTCATTCTTGTTCCTACTTGGAGGGTCATTTTCTTTAGAACTATCAGTCCACTTCCAGAGAGGGAAAAGATAAAAGAAAGATTTCTTTGTGTCCTTTTTAAAAAAGTTTTTAAAAATTGAGCAATCCCTGTAATATTCACCCACATGGAAGATTTAAAAATTATGATTATTAAATCATGCAAGTTAAGTAATTTAATTCCTTTTGGAATTCCTTTCTGGACAAAGATGACATTTATGTAACACAGTGTAGAAAAAATAACATCTCGACAGGTAAACATAGCTCTTCAGAATATGAATCATTGTAAGAGAATAAAGAACATAGTCTGTGATAGACAAATGGAAAGATAATCCATTAGCAGCCATGCAGTTGTCAATAGCCAGTCTAGGAGAATCCACGTTCTGCATTTGTTCCAGACTTTGCTCTCATCATTCCCCTTTGTCTCTCTGGGTCCACAGGGACATACATGTACCTCATGACTGAAGAGCAGGAAGGAGGTGGAAAATAGCAAGTGGCTGATCTCCATTTTCCCATAGTCAAGGATCTACAAGTGCCATGGAAAGCAGCTTCTGGTAAGTAATAACAAAGCTCAGTCAAGAGGTTCACCACTCTTTTCTTGACTGACTTCATCTGATCATGTGAAATGCTGCCCTTAATGAGGTACACAACTGTATTTAGTGGTATTAGAATTTTATGTAGAGTGTTGGGGAAATTAAGTAAATTCCTTGTATTCCTTGTTAAATGTTTTCAGCCGACTTTATCTTGCCATATCCCAGGTCCTAACCAGAATCTGCACTTGGACCCAAATCCTATTGTACTTATTCGCTCAGACCATTTTGAATAACTTTTTTCTAAAAAGCTAAAATTCCAGTAAGACAAAATTATTTTGTTGTATCTCAGTATATTTGGCTCAAAATAAGAGCAGATCTGAACTCTCACTTTAAAATTCCCAAAGATATTTTGAATACTCCATAGCTTGTATTTGAATTTGGCTCTCGATATACACAGGAGAGAGTTTCAAAAGGAAGCTTTTTTTTACATATGTCTCTATAAAGACAATAGAAGCTCAGCTACCCAGACTAACAAAGATTGATTTACAGGATGGTACTTGGCACTCTAACTACATGGATTTCAAGGTTATTCAACTGTACTGCTAAGTTCATACTACCATTTCCATCATCACTGAATTCATACTTTCCTTCTTTTAGAAATAATATTTGGAATTTCCACAGCTTGTATTTTGCCAGCAACAAGAGACTAAGATAATAAGTAGGGACTTTTTTCTGTAGTGGCTTCTGTTTATTTTGTAGATTAACTTTTTGTTCATTCTGTGAACTGAAATAGAAAATACCTGTGTCATAGTTGGGGAGCTGGTGCCTGAGAAAAATAATGGAGGAAGTAGAGCTATTTATTTTTATATACAGTATTACAGAAATTCCAGAAAAGGTAAAGGAGCAGATGATAAAACTTTCTTAAGTTGTTTCTTTTTTCACTTTTTTTCAACAGATGACAAGTTAGATGTGGAGTACAATTTTAAGGTGTGATGTGGGTTACAGGGTAATGCGTTGGTGTTCTTTTTGTAGCTAGGAACAAAGTTACAATTCCTGAAAGAGATACAATCCCTTAAATAGATCTGCGTGTAGGTCTCATCCTTCCCATCCAGAGATGAAAATTATAGGGAGTCAGTGATGTGCTCCTCCCCCTCTTGGGGGCTATACAGAGGTTTGTAATGTTGTCAGGTGATGGAGAAAGAAGGTAGAGAGAGAAGATCAGGGAAGTTCTGCAGAACAAAAAGCCAGTAGGCACTGAGGAAGGAAAGACATCATGCAACCTGTATAGCAGGCTGTTGAATTTGCTAAGAACTGAAAGTTTGGGGTCTGGCAGATCATTAGCTGCTGTATAAGCCATATAGGCAGCAATATTCATAGATGTCTGCCAGGTTCCTGTTTTTTTTCAGTTACTTGATGAACTATTACCATATTAAAGGTGTTACTTGTTCCTTCTTTGCAGATACGTTTTCCCTCTGAGTATAGTTCTCATTTGAGTTACAGCATGGTACTCTTATTCTTTAGGTATGATCATAGGGTGGAGGTATCAGAAATTCTTTGCATAGGTTCTTCATCCACCTGCTTCCATAAAGCATCAGAAACACTGTAAGAGGCTTTCTTATACTCAGATGTCCAGTGTACATCCCAAGGAGATCTGTCATGAGGTGGGTGAGGGCTGCAGTTTGAGTAGGGGACCTAAGTATGAAATTGCTGTAAAACCTCTATGGTCTGAGGCTGAAGAATTCTTGTGTCAGATTTAGCTGCATTTTCTCAGCTGAGCTCCATGCCTTCCACAGAAGGATTCTGTCCTCTCAAGCTGATGGGTCACAAGATGCTTAGCAACACAAGTGGCATGTTTTTGTGTTGTGGCCCTGTATAGAAGCTCCAGCACTGCATATTTTTAGCAGAAATCACTAGATGCAGACATTGTGATAAAATCCCATGAGGTATTTTACTGCTGACACAGGAAACGAAATGTTGAATTACATGAGTTTTCTTCTACATTTTTTCAAAAGAGAAGGATTATCCCTCTTCCCCTAGGTCCTTGTCCATAAATCATAAAACCAGTGGTGAAGGTTTTAAGAGATGCAATTCTGTGTGAGGTTTTGCTTTTCAACTGTCCTCTAATAGCTTCCATGAGACAGTGCAGTACATTAAAAAGGCAGGAAGTGAATTAGAATGATTGGATAACTAACATGTTGCCTAACATGCAATTTGTTCAAATAATTGACCAAAGTATCAAGAACTTGTGATCTCTTTCATCTAGAGGAAATGAATTCACGTTCATCATATAGGTATTTAGCAGGGTTATAGGAGTATGAGTTAAAGCAACTGCTTAGCACAGGACTGAAATGTTTCTCTTCATACATTTCTGAGAAGTCTGAATCAAGTTTCAGTTTCCTGCAGGACATTTGTGTTTTCTGGTGCCAGGCCAAAAATGATGTGCACAGTATTTCCAAACTCCCTTCTGAGACAAATCATTGTTTTATCTTTGTTTATGCATCAAGCCTGACAAAAGTCTCTTTTGATTACCAGATGTATTGGAAAACATATTTACAAATGAGTGCTTAATTCTTTTAGTCTTTTGCCTTCAGCAAAACACTTGTTTTTGTAACACTTGTTACATTCCATTACATCATTATGCTCTGCATGCTTCAGAATTTCTTCCAGTAGATCCTATAATACTTGATCTCGCTATGAATTTAGATGCAGCCTCTATTTTTTATCTCTAGTGTCTTCTTCTGTGCTATTGGAATAAAAAATTAGATTATCTGAACTCTTGAAGTCAACTACTAAAACTTTTCAGCTGATTTCTATTTGTTTTCAGACAGAACAGCCAGTTCTGAAAATAAGCAAACTTGATACACATTTTCCTGTTTGCAGATTGATGCTGAGGATAGTAGGAGCAACTGTGAAGTACATATTCTTGTTAAAATACACAGAAGATCACATGTGAAGTTGGGTAAAGAGAAAGTTCTAATAAATTCTTAAATTTTTTGGCAGGTCTATACTTCATTTAATAATATTTGTAGGCTGATCCTGCTCTTATCTGTACTAATGAGTTAAACTTGTATTCATTCAGCATATTAGTCCCTGTGGTAGGGATCCAACTGCAGTAAATTCAGTGGCAGCTAATTTAATTTACTGAGACCAGTTATTTCCTATTTCATGTTATCTGATGAAGGACTTGGTTACAATTTTTCCAGCATGAGGATATGACCTCCTTTGTTTATGGTTTTTTTGTACCTAGAAATAGACATCCCAGAAATGGGGAAATTTTGCCTTTTCTCCTTCAGCTTAGCCTGTAACTATTTAATCATTCAAAGCAGAAGTTTCATTTTTTGCAACTCTGCCTGTGATTTAAAAGTATTTATTTGCACCTTAACAAAGAGAGTAAAGTTTTCTTCAACAAACCCATTTTCTTTGTCGTAAAATCACATTTCTGTAGATGTTACTTTCTCCCGATACATTTTTAGTTTCTGGATTTGATAACAGTATTTCCATAACACTACGCCTGCATTTCCTGAGTTATGAGATTTTGTTTAGTTTTGGTTTTATTTTCCTCCTCCTCTAGTAGAAACAAAACAAAAGAAAAGATTACTATTATAAAATAATATAGGAGACACTGTGGCTGTTTAGTGAATCTCAGCTTTAGTGACTTTTGGTTAGGCATTGCTAAGTGCTTCAGATTTCCCTGTTTAATTATATTCTGGGTTATTCTTGGGTTGACTTGTTTAGTGTTTCCACTTTTCTGAATATTTTTGTAATTATTAATTAGGACATACTTTCTGCCTGAGATCACAATTTTATCTTCCCGCAATCATTTTATGTTTATGAACTTATAATCAGCATATGAAAAAAGTGGATGATGATTCTTTTTTAACCTAGTGTAAGGTCTTTGATAGAGTCATAAATGAATTCATTACAATGTGCTTTGGTGTTTCTGTAGCACCTTATACTGTCCAGCTATTCTTTGTTGACAGTGCAAATGTAGGGGCAGCTGTAGTCAGGGAACTAGCAGAAAACTAGCAGAAAAAGGTTCCTGAAGAAGAAACACTGCCTGTAGTCCAGCAGAAACCTTATATCCTCTGATATTACTCAGCTAAACATGGTGTTCTGGAGCTAGCATTAGGCTAATAATTGTAAAATCTGCTTTAACTCAAAAAATATTAGGTTGTGGTGCCAGCTTTTCAGCAATTAAATTTCTTTAGCTGTTACAGCATTACTTTAGCCTTTCTTTTTCAAGTTATTACTCATTTACTAGATATGTGAATCTGTGCTGCATAGAAAATATACTGTCACAATATTGCATAGGCATCAAATGACCAGACTATTACATACCAAATGATTTGCCAGAGATATTTTTAAAACATGCATGTTTTGGTCTTAATTTTTTTCTGCTTTTATTTACTTATTCCTAATTGATCAACATGAACTGCTCAAGTAGCTGAATAAAGACACAACTAACATTTGGAAACCTTTCTCCATTCCTTGCATTCCTGGTATTTCCCAATTGAAAATGAAACACAGAAAATGTAATTTTAATTTTTTTGTAACATTGTGTCCATATTAGCCAGTAATTTTTGACCTCTGGAATATTCCAAATTGGATTTGTAATAACCACCAGAAACAAACTCTAAAAATTATCTTAGACTTGTATTATCAGCTGCTAGATTTCCATTATTCATAAGCAGGATGTAAGGGATCGGAGAGGCATTACCAGTAACGTAACGAGTATCAGTATTGTCAGGGAAGAGGGACATTTTACAGTAATTTTTAAAGTGGAATTGGAGAAATTAATTCGTTCAGTTTTTCCAAACGCGACGAGCCTGATTCAAGGTGATTAAGTTAGATCTCCAGGCTTCTGTTACCTGACTGCGTTTTACCAGGTCAGATCTTGTCTGGGTTACGCAGCCGGAGCCGCCTCCCAGGGCCCCGCGCCCCTGGGACCGGAGGCAGCAGAGGGCGCCGGGCACCCGGCACTGCCCGGCACTGCCCGCCCGGGAGCTCTTCGAGCTCTTCCTCCTCCTCTTCCTCCCTGCTCTGGGACTCCGGGGCCGGGGATTTCCCACTCGAGGAGAGCCTTATAAACAGCAAGCTGGCTCGCTTCAGATAAGCTGGCTCGCTTCAGAAGAGCAGCAGGATCTCACTGTGCTTCTGCTTTACAGAAAATAGCAAGGCTTTTGAGTTTACATTTTTTACCCTGTGACAGCAATTACAAATGTTAAAACAGATGGGAAGAGCAAGCCAAGCTGTGCTAATAATTCTGTGTGTGTTGATGACTGGTAAGTTGCAGGGGGGCTGTTGTTTGCTTTATTTGTTAATTTTGTTAAGTGTAAACTCTCCTACAATTTACTGTTTGATCTTTATTTCTCTTTGTTCTAGCTGCTTTTTTATTTCAGTGAATGCAACTATTAATCAAATAGTTAAGTCAAAATGTCAGGAAGCTTTTTTTGACATTTACTTTGATCTTTTCTGTGCTCTGCAATGGCACAGTCATTTTCTTAGTGAGTTTCCTAAAAGACAGTCTAGGAGACAACTTCAATGTATCACTGCATGTTTGATTTTCCCTGACAACATCAGTGATAATTGGTTCTAAATGTCCTGTTGAAACCGATCCTGCAGTTGTCCTTGTTATCTTACTTACCACTCCTCCCCCCAAAATGTTGTAAATTTTTAGGACCAGATCCACCCGACAGAAAAAAATATATTTTACTGATGCATTTATTTTCACTTACAGCATTTGGTTTATGCCACTTTATACATGAAAACTGTCTTTTAGAGTCATCTGAGCCTGTATTATGTTTCACAGAGGTAGCAATATTTACAAGGTGTTTTAGAGATGCAAACCATTGCATTAGTTTAACCTCCAAACAGGTGTAAATTAAACTTGCAAAGTAATGACTTCGTGACACAGTAGAAATAAGAAGAAAGCAGAAAATAAATATTGAGAATGCTGCTGAGTTTTTGTATGTTCTTCCTATTCTAGTTAAAGCTTTTGAGATGGAGATTATACCTGCTAACAGGGTTGTTGCACAAATTGGAGAAACACTCATACTCACATGCAATACTACTGGGTGTGTATCACCAAGATTTTCCTGGAGAACCCAGATGGACAATCCCCTTGGAGGAACAGTGAACAACCATAGGACATACTCTACCTTGACTATGAATCCAGTTAGCATTGTGAATTCTCATGATTATCTGTGTACTGTCTTCTGTGGTGAGAAAGAGAAAAAAGAGAAGAGTATCAAAGTTGAACTTTACTGTAAGTAATAATGTAAAATTCTCTTTAGCTACTACACCTTCTTAAAAAATAAATATCTGGGTTTAGATATCATGGTTGATAGCTAACTGACAATGCTAGGATAATGAATCTACAATAGTTCAACATAAATATTCTTTTCCTGTCTGTTCAGGACTCTTTCTCAGCCTCTTTTTGCTTACCTTTCTGCACTGAAAGTAATATATGCTGGTCATATGTGTTCTTGTTCTTGGTACTACTTGAAAGCCAAAACACAGTCTTCCCAAAACATTTTTAGACCTGGAAAAAAACCACAACCAATGTGGTCAAGACAGCTATACCTGGGAAATGTGGAATTGCAGAGTACCTAATCAAAGTCTTTGCAGTTTGCAAGGGAATATTTTAGATGTCTAAGCCTACCAGCACAGAAAGTTGGACACCACCAATATATGGATTACTCTGAATGTCTAAATTTAGGCAACAGTATCACTGCCTACGTGGCTTGTGGGATCTTATCAGATAGCTTCTGCTTTTATTTCAATAATTGTACAAATATATCCAGTCTTAGTGTACAAACTGCATATAAAAGGCCTATGTGTCTTCATAGCAAGATATGTGTCAATATAATTGGTGTAACATCATGTTCTGAATGCCTCTAAGTTGAATATGTTTGGTGTCTGGATTTTGCTCTTTTGTTGAACCTAAAGTTTGGCTCTGGTAGTCTAAAGAAATTAATTTTATTCTTTTAGCATTCCCCACTGATCCTATCATTGAGATCAGCCCATCCTTAGTTGCTGGAGAACAAGTCACTGTCACCTGTAAAATTCCTGATGTGTATCCTTCTCATTACCTGGAAGTACTCCTAAAGAAAGAGGAACATGTTCTTCATGAGGAAAACTTTTTTCAAGATGACAGCACAAATACAGAGTCCAAAACTGTGACATATTCATTTAATCTCACAGCTGAAGATATTGGGAAAGAGATTACCTGTGTGGCCAAGTTACCAATTCCTGGCATGGACTTTGAACCCAAAGAAAGAGTAATTTCTCAGAAACTGAATGCAAACTGTAAGTGTTTATTCTGGGGCTTTTACACCAAGTACTGTTTAATGTTGAGCTTCATAGAATGGGTCTACAAAGTGTGCTATAAATAATTTATAAACTGCAATTCTTATCTATGTTATTTTTGTAGCTAAATGAATTGAATTCTGCTGTAATCAGTAACAGTCACTGAGTCATTAAAATACCCACTGTTGTTCATGACAGAAGTTATGCAATGCTTTAATAACTCCTTGCTCACTCTCTTAGGCACCAGTGCTCAGTCAGAAAGTAAAGAAGAGAAATTACAGGATGCAGATAAATAATTGTTTTTAAAATTGCCATTATATGCTTGGCAGTTCCAAGTTTATAGTCCTAAATAACAGGGAGTCAAATGTGAGAGTGAACACTGTGAGCTTTTGTCAAGTCTGGAAAAGCTGTTTCACTGTTTTACTGGAATATAATTTTTTTTTTTTTTTGGTTGGTTGGCTGGTATTGTGTGAAATATACCTCTCAAGAAGCTAGTGTTAAAGATGTGTATGTCATTCTTCATTAACTTACTGATCTTATCACTCTTTTGTTTTCTTCCAGTTGGTCCACAAAATACTACCATTACTGTATCTCCAAGCAACTCACTGATGGAAGGAGACCATTTAAAACTCACTTGTGTGACTGAGAGTAATCAACCACTACACACAGTCTGGAGAAAACACCCAGCTGGTGACAACATTCAACATCTGATAGAAAACAATGTCCTTTCTATTCCTCATGCCCATTTCACTGATTCAGGACAGTACACCTGTGAAGTAACTCATCTGGCAACTAATAAAACAGAGAAAGCATCTGTGGATATATTTGTACAAGGTACAAGCCTGCTTGAATTTAGCTTTTATTATCCAGTACCCAACAGGCAGCTGCTTGTTGGATTGGAGGATGCCAAAACACTGAAAGTTAGGAAATTATGGGCCCTTCTTTGTTACATATTCAAGATTTAGTTTTCAATTTACTGCTGCTCTTCATGGGATGTGCTTTTCATTTGTATGCTTAATTTTCAGCTAATTCTCTGCACTTCTGTTGTACATGCACACCTCTATAAAATTCCTGCCATTCAGCATTCAAAATGATAAAAAAATCTGAGAATGTGAGGGGGTACACTGTTAGTTCCTTGAAATGCTCACATACATAGGAATTTCACAAGGATTTTGCACAACAAAACTGAACAGATCCTTGAGTAATTCCTGCTTTCTTAAAACCCTCTCCATCTTTAATACTTTTGCATTAGTAAAACAGCCTTTTCTTTTGTCACGCAGGTGCTCCAAACATTGCAAAACTCTCAATTGAACCTTCTACAACAGTTCAAGAAGGAGAAAATGTTTCCATACAATGTTTTGCTGAGAGTAACCCTCCTTCCAATATTATTTTAAGGAGAAAATCTGACAGTGCAGACATGGGGCCTTACAGTGAAGGAGGAACTGTCCTTCTTCCATCTGTGACATTCCTAAATGGAGGAGTCTATGAATGTGTAGCAGAAAATAAGTTTGGGAAAAGCACAAAGGAAATAACACTTAATGTGGAATGTAAGTATGTGTAGTTTTCTCAATCATTTAAAATTAGTTAATTCTCTACTTCAGTGACAAATGTACTCATCAAACTAAGCAAAACCCTGTGAGTAAAAAAACAAACAAAAAAATGGCATAATCCTCTGCTCTTTCCCAAAGAAAAAAACAGTTCTGGTGAGCAAAACAAAGACATGAAATCTTTAATGTAATAACAGTCCTAAGTCAGTATCTGAATGAGCAAGAAACTGGTCTACCTTCTTAATATTCTTAGAAGTACTTGGTTAGAACATTTAGGCTATAAGAGTTTGTATGGAAGCTCTGATACTTTGCGCTCTGCGTATTCTGAGAATGAAATATAATTAAATTTGGGAGGGGGACAACCTGGCATCCAGTAGGACACGTTGGATCCATCTTTAAAACATCCAGTTATGATTAAGTACAGAATTTTTCCTTTCAGATGGACCGAAAAATACAACGATTTCAGCTATCCCTGCTACTGTTGTTAAAGAAGGAGAAACTGTGATGATGAAATGTACTAGTTCTGGAAATCCAGTTCCAGTGATCTCTTGGAAGAAAATGAAGGCCACCGGAGAGTCTGTAAAAATTTTTCAAGGTGCAACCTTAACTATACAGAACATAAAAAGTGCAGATCTGGGGCTTTATGAATGTGAAGCTTATAACCACTTTGGTAAAGAAGAAAAAGCTGTGAAACTAGTTGTTCAAGGTTAGTAAAACAAGACAGAACACAAGACTGTTTTTTATATGTGTTAGGTCCAGATCTCATTCTGTGAAGGATGGAGAATTTCCATCTTTGATTTCAGTAGAGTCAAAAGATGGCCCTAATGTCTTTAAGTCATTTAGGAAGCTTTAAACAAGGATGAAGAGCTAAAGGGTGAAATCTGCCTTAGTACAGATAACTCATGCAAAGTTCTCCTGTCAGTCAACCTTCCATCACCCCTTTCAATTGGCAAATGTATTCAATGAGGCAAAGAACCCATGCACTGCCAATATTTTCTTCCAAACAGGTCTCAGTGGAGGATCCAGATCCCTGCATGGAAAAGGTTCAAAGTACATGCTGAATCTTTTCTGTGGAGGGACTGTGTTACAGTCCTTCGTCTCTCCTTTAAGTTATGACTCTCAGCCCTGCTCTTACAAGCTGCATTTAAGCCATACCAAATGTTGATTCCTCCAACCTACATGCAATGGTAGTTTCATTTTCAGTAGTGAGAAGACTTCTCTACTTTAGCCCTGTTTATTGCATGGCAACAGTGTATTGCTTAGGGATCAGTTCTGCTGCTAATTCATCTGTCTTCCTTATTCCTATTTTTGTAGCTGCACCAAAAAATACATTTTCAGTTTTCCCTTCAAGTGCAGTTATAGGAGGAGAAAGTGTTACTGTCCTTTACACATCTGCAGATGCCACATCTGTTCAGAGTAATCCATGAAAGAAAATAGTTGATGGAAGTCACAACCCTTGAAACAGTAGATAGCAAATATACCATAGACAGGGCTCAGCTAAAGGACACAGGATCATAGGAATGCATAACATTAATGAATTGGGAGAGCATTCTCAGCATTTAGTATTTCATATCAAAGGTTAGTTAAAATAGCTATGATATAGAGTATTTTTAGAGAGACAGAATGCCATTCCTTCACTTAAATTCCATGATGAATACTTTAAAGAAACTAAGACAAGTTTCAAAAGTTCTTGTCATACATGGGAGGATCTTAGTGCTAGTGAAAACTTCTGTTGAAAACAGCAGATGCACAAAATAATTGGTGTTTCAATTTTTTTCATTGTTCCACTTCCATCTTCAAAACAGGACATAAAATTGTGGAACCTAGTGGAAAAAATACTATTCTAGGACTCCTTCCCTTGCCCCTTTATTTCTCTTCTGCTAAAACAGGGCATCAACCTCTGGGTCTGTTGGTCTGTGTCCTTTCATGAACTCAAATGAATTAACAGTGAATTTAAAATAAGAAAAGGAAAGGCTCCACGAAGTGTAAAAAATATGCAACATACTCCATCAATTGATAAATTATTCTTTATCAGCTACTGTTGACTACAATGAGTGAAGGACAGCTAGTGACAGACTGGTATTTAAAGTTATGTGCTCAAATATTATAGTGAATCTATTAACTGAGTTAGCAGTTTGTTTGTACAAACTGTTGCTGGTAACTCCTGAGTTCTTTATTTCTGTTTGTTGCCAAATCTTTCCTTGCATTCCTTTTCAGTTCCTCAAGAAGTGTTACCATGTTAGTGTATCCATCAGAAAATGTTAAAGAAGGAGAAAATGGTAGTATTGCATGTAGCACATACAGTAACACACTGTCACAAATGGTCCTGAAAAAGTCCATCAGGAGAAAGAAATTATTCTGCCATCAGTTAATGGAACCTTTATACTCTACAGTGTCATAAAAAATGATACAGGCAGATAGTTGCCTCATGTCTTCAATGAATCTGGAATCAACATTGAAGTGATTGAGATACTTGTTGTAGGAAAGCAGAACTATTGCCTTAAACTTTGTTCATACTTTCTAAATAGCTTTGTGCCAAGGTGAGCACAACTAGTTCATGGCTGATCCTTGCACAACAATACTTTTAAACTAGAAAACCCTCTAAAACTCAGCCAAGTAATAAAACAGCTGATAGGAATAATCTGTACTTAAGCTCCTTTCTCTGTGGATGCTATTGTTTCTGTTACCTGAGTTGGTGTGGTACCTGTAAGGATGGGGCCAGAAAAAAGTAGGTCCTGGCCACATTTCTGTCAAGATGCATGAACAGTGGGACTAATCCAGAGAAAGATATCTAAGACTGGGCTTTATAATCATGGTCTTCTCCTGAAGCATTGTTTACAGGAAGTAGAAATGTCCCTGGATGTTTCCTTTGTGAAATATATGATATTCCTTTTGCATTCTTCACGAACTCCATGGCATTCTTTATTGCAGGTGATAGCAAATGAGACTGAACTTGCATAGAGAATTCAAGACAGTGTCTAGGAATTAGCATGCAGTTACTAAAGAAAAAAAAACATAAGGAGGACATTTTGAAGTGTGCTTTGTGCATGAAAACACAAATAACTGTTCCTAATGAAGGTCATTAAGAGCATTGCTCTCATAGTAATATTCACCTATCTGTTTTGATCCAAATCAAACTTTTACATGACTTTTTTTCTCCCTTTGTCTCCATTTTCAGGAAGACTGGAAAAACCTGATGAAATGATACCATTGATTATTGCATTCTCTGGTGTAGCAGCAATAGCAGTGCCTGTAGTTGTAATTTTGATCTACGTGTCAAGAAAAGCAAAGATAAATGGATCCTACAGTCTTGTAAAAGCACTCAGGCTGAAAGTGTAATAAGTCTAAGCAATGTTATTCGTTGTTGTGACTGATTCTACTCTTCTATAACATACGGTAGCAAACAAGTAACTTCAGGACACCACTATGTCATAGCAAATGGCTTATTTTTTTCAAGTTTTGATACATGTTTCAGTATTTAATTTGAAGGGAAAGCTAGAGTCCTATTCTAGAAATTGGTAAATCACTTCTGTGTTGAAGCACACTGAACAGAGTTCCTCGGAGAACTAGGCTTGTATATAGTGTACAGTTTGTGTTAAAAATATGTTCAACTGAATATCAGTTTCTAAAATTGCAGTTTTACTGCAACTGTACAGAGAAATATGGTTAGTTCAAATATATAAATCAGAATTACTTGAGCTGATCAGATGATATTTTATTTTGTATTACTCTACAGAGTGAGTGCTTTTAATATAATTTGTCTGCTTGTGATAATGTTTGGAAGATGTTCTCTTTTCAGTCATATTGTCATGAACTCTGTACCTCCAATGAACTTACACAATCACTGGGCTATGCATTTCTAATTAACTTAAATGAATTTAAGATCTCAAGGGTCACTTCTGAAAAATTTTATTTATCAGAATTTGTCTAGGATCATATTCTTGTTAGTTTTAGAGCAGCTGAGGTATTTTTGTAGGGTTTAGTCGTTCTCAGATCAGGATTCTGTTAGTTCAAGATGAGCCAAATCAGACTCTTCCTTTAGAATATAAACTGTCAATAAATATGCTTTATGGATTTCCACTGCAAAATAAAACTACCAATATATTTCTTGACTAAATCCCCCAGTGATTCTTCCTTAAGATTATATCAGAATGTGTGTTCCTATGGAAGGAACCAGTGAAAACTATTATCCTTAGCAACACCAGATCTGAGTGTCATGGGAAGCCCTAACTGGAAAGGCACAAGCAAGGCAAGCAGCAAACTAAAGACTTAGGCTAGGAGGGGGGGAATACCTGTGCAGCCCCAACAATGGTGATTGAGTTGTTGAGAATGAAAAAATGCTCTTCCCAAGCTGCTCACTGAAAAACTAAACCATTCCCCTGATGGCTTTCTTTTTAATAGACAGACAGTGCTTGCATGCTTCACCCTGGTCAACACTGCTTTTCACTGCATGATATCTCCAGTGTTGGAAAAATGGCCATGAAAATAGTGGGCTCTCTGTGCAGAGGCAAAAATGAAGGGGAAGGAGAGATGGAGTTTGATGGTGTTCTTTCTTACATCCCTCCGCTGGCTAGCAGTGCTGCTTTGACTCATCTGGTTGATGTTTAGCACTGAAGGCAAGGTTGTGGGAGGTGCAGGCACTGTTGCTAAGATATTGAAATACCTCTGGTCTCAGCAGTCCTGAGACACTGTATTGGGCACAAGAAGGTGGTCTTGGCTCCCCCGGATTAACACACAAGGGCAAGCAGATGTACGTGGAAAGAAAATCTTTAAATCATACGAAGTTAACTTCCCCCAACAGCAATATAAATGCAGATGTCTCTTGGTAGCTAGCTGTGGGATGTGGCAGTGGTGAAGATCTCTCTTATCTTTTGGATAGGATGCTCAGTAATGTTTTGTGCACAGTAAATCTGCATGCAGGGTCCTGTGCTTATCTACAGTTGGAAAGGGAGGCTTGGAAGGCAGAGGTGTAGCAGAAAAATGGGAGATCAGTGTGGACTTGGCTTGGAGGAATGTGAGCAGGCAGTAGGAGGGTGAAGAAAAGATTGAAGACAGAGGAGGAGGAGAGCTTTGACAGGCCCATGACATAAATTTCTTGGAGGCAGTGCCAGGCAGATTTACTCAGAATAATGTCAGGCCTGTCTCAGTATTGTCTTGTGAACAAACCAGAAAGCATGATTTTTCCACTGTTCAAAACTTTGCTGCACACACATTTTACCTGCTGGATACAGCTCTAGTTAACTCTATTGTAAGAAGGATAGTTAGAAAAGACAGAAAAAAAGGAATGGAAAACATGAAAATGAAAATGTTTGGGACTTTCTGGTATGCAGAAAGATTTCTGAAGAAGGAGGGGCTGTGACTGAGGTTTTCTGTTCTGACAAGGCAGTTGATGGCAAACCACAGATGCAGAATTGGTGTTGCTACATCGTGCAATGTCAGAAGTGCAGGGCATGCCAACTAAGGAGAAAGGTTTAACAAAACCAACAGAAAGTACTTCTTTATACAGTGAAGGGGGAACTATTGGAAGCTGCTGAAGAAGGTTGTGAAGGATAACAGTGTGAATTGAGTCAGCAGGAGAATGAAAAAAATCATGGGCTAAAGGCCCATAAACAAATACTACATGGAATGGGCAGAAATATACTGTCTGACATCCCTAATCCAATGGCCACTGATGCTGAGCAAGTCCTCAGAATACTGCAGAAAGTCCCAGGCTTGCATGCTCTGCTGAAATAGTGTCTCCCACTGCTGAAGACGTACTGGGGTAGCTGGATAACTGGTGATACCCAGTAAAATATGTCTTGCCTTCTTATCCCTTGCTGAGTGGTCTTGGACTAGGGCTACTTGAAAAAGGGGCTTAGAAGTTTCTGTGCTGTTTTTTCTTCTCCCATATTCCCATAGAAGGAATAAAAAGACCGAAGATGAGTGGAAGAGAAACAGGAGTTATCTTGCAACAGTGCATTGGTGCTTGTTTAGTGTTTCCTGGAAATTCCTCCGTGGGTTCCCAGTATCCTTTCTGCTTTTGTTTTTGCCAGTTTTTGTGATACAGATACAGATCTTAGTGTCTACATGGCTTGTCTGCCCTTTCAGGATCTCTGCTGAGTCATTTAAGTCAATAGGAGTTAGCCTGTTATTTTAACAGGGGAATTTTTTCAGACAGAAACACTAAGTGAAGAGAAACAGCTTGTACTACTTACTGTAGGGGAAGCTGCATTTGTGTGGGCAGTAAGCTTCCTCTCAACTGAGTCACAAAAAAGGACCTTGCCAGGGGATTTCCTTGCCTGATTCTCGATGTTTCCCAGGACACTTACTGAGCTGAGCAGAAGCCTGTCCTACGGAAGTTAAGAGCTTGTAGCCAGATAACTTCTCTTTTTATTGAAAATTACAGAAGGATGGTTATTTCTCCTTGTGCTATTTTTCATCAAGCAGAGTACAGAGCTTCCTGCCTGGCAAAAATGTGTGAACAAGCACTTTCAGAGAGGGTCGGAGACGCCTGGAGGTCTAGGTAAGAGTCCCTGCCCTTATGCCAAGAACATGTTCTGTAGAGCAAAGGTCTGTGACAGGGGCACTCAGGTTTTCTGTACAAATTCACCTCACAGGTTTTAGAGCTGCATTCTCCCCTGTCTGGGCCTCTGCAACACCAGTTGCCCTTGTGTCCTCAGAGCAGGGGTTTATCCCAGCAATACTATGGGGCAGTGCTAATGCTATAGTGAGCCTGGATTTTAAAAAGTAACTGCAAAACCTTGCTCCCTGCAGCTAACTGAGAATGCATTATACATTTAAAAGTGTAAAGCTTAAAATGAAGACGATACACTTTTTTTAAGCTTCTCCAAGAGTGCTTTCAAACTATTTTGTAGGTATACTGAAGGGAACAGTTAATACATCCTGTGACAGAGGCACTGATGTCTGCTGGAGGCCCTGTGTTTGTAGGGACTGGCTCCCCCTGGCTTCAGGGACTAGCCGAGCCTGGTCATGTTGTTTAAGGCCAAACGATGATCTGGTGTCTCTGGCTGTGGAAGGCCATTCAGCTTCATCATCTTGCTGCTGTGCTGGACCAGGTAATTTCTCTGAGCAGAGGGTGACCCTAATAAGGATTTTGATTTTAACTGGAAATTGCTCATAACTGGAGAGTATTGTTCCTTGGCAATTAGATGTGCTTTTCTGTTGTGTATTCATGGACTACTTCATGGTACAATTTGTCTGACCTTTCATGCTTTGCTCTCCCAAAATTTGTTGCATACTTTAATGAAGCAGTTTCATTTCTTTGATAAACTAAACAAATGGAACTATTGTAAAATTTCTGTATAAGACATTTTAAAATGGTAAATGGTCCTTGAGGTCTTTTCTAAAACCCATCCAGCACTTCAAGATAACCTTTATTGTGTGGCAAAAATCTGTGTATGGTCCTCCGGTGCTGTTTCTGCCAGTACCAGAGGTGATTTTGCTTCTTTGTTTAACTGTGCAGCTCTGCTTCTACAAAGAGGGGTTTTTGCATTTGCTTTTTCATTATTTATTTATTTATTTATTGTCAGAGAACAACTAAAGGGAATAAGAAATTAAGGCAATTCTTTACTCCCCTTACAGTTTCTCAGTCTGTCATGGGATACATTCCCTCAGAGCTGTTCTTACTACTTTTTTTGAAACAAAAAGACATGTAATATGAAGTCATATGTCTCATGAGTCCAAATACCTTAAATCTAATTTGTCTGATATTGCCTGTATCCCATAAACCCATACTGACTGGCATTAATTATGTTTTCTATCCGTTAATCCCTTTATTAGCTTTTCCATCTGAATTTTAACCAGACCACTCAGCTTACCAATCAAAAACTGAAAATTTTTTTACACTACTCTACACCCAGGGGGCACTTCACATTTAAAATAAGAAATGAGAGAAGCTGTTAGGTCAGGGAAACCATCTCTCTTGTTCTATTATCTGTTGTGCTGCTCAACAGCCTTTAATCCTCATGATTTTTTTGAGATCCACATGCTACATATTCTGCTATCAAAGTCATACAAGCTACGCTAAAGGAATATGGAAATTATTGTAGTAGGTGACCTCTAAAGGTCCCTTTCAACACAAACTTCTCTATGATTCTATGATTCTATGACTCCAGGTGCTTTGCTGTTAGAAGTTAAAATGCATTGTTGCAGGTACCTGGGTAGCCATCAGGTACCAAAGCAGGGAGTTTCCTGTCTGTCCTTCTGCACTTCCCACCTGTCAAGTCCTTCTGCTGTTGAAGTACACAGAATAACCAAATCTGTGTCTGACATACAGGGGTGTGGAGTTGCCCATTCTTCCTGTGTTCTTGGTTCCTCTTGGTGATTCTCTTATGTTTAAGGTTTGTTGTGAATGAAACATGGCAAACAATTATTTGACAGGTTGAACATTTACCCTTACAAGGGAACCTTTTGCTTTTTTGCAGTGCAAAGAAGGTTAGATATTTAATTCCTAAGATTCATGTCAGGACTAGCAGAAGACCTATTTGTTAAAAAGGAAAATTCTAATTTTATAAACATAAATGACAGAGTGCCTGAGAGTCTCATGAACTCATGTCACTTGAAGAAGAACAAGAATGCCTTTTTATTATTTTTATTATTTTCATTGCAATAGAGAAAACTATGCCTGTATGTGTTAACTGAACCAGGAAAGAGCATATGACGAAACTGGAGTCTTGAACACTCCCACCTATTTCAGACACATTTTATGGTTTTCTTACGTATTTATTAAGGGCTCAGAGATCTACAGTGATGGAGACTACCAGTTTTAGCAGTGATGTAACTTTGAGGCACTGATACCAGTTGAGCCTCTTTGCTTTGGCTACTCAAATCTAGTCAAAAAACTAGCTTCTTACATTCTGATGCACTTAGTGTGCATGGAAAAAAGACAGCAATGGATCCTTTAGCACTCCTTCTAAAATGCAGAGAATTTTCAGAAAGTGGAGTTGGTGTATTTACTGGCATTGTATGACTTCCAGCTAATGGGCTTAAGCAACAAAGTCTCACCACAAATGGTACATTCATTTGCTTGTTTCAACACCAGAAATATATGTAAAATAGTTTTTAAATGACTGCAGTTTTATAATTTACACTGGAAATGCACCAGCTACTGTTTCTATTGGTTCCCTGTTCAACTGAAGTTCAGGAACATTTTTGTCCCTCCATATATAACCAAGCACCTTAACAATAGAGTGAGGCAAGACAGCATGATTTTTCACTGTTGAATAATTCATTCAGGCACCCTTATCTGAAAAGCACACAGAAATAATCATTTTCAGAACGTAATTTTGTGCTTGTAGATAAGCTCTGAGAAAAAGGAAAGAAAAATTCCTTCTTACAAACAAAATGCAGTCCCAGCACCACATTGTTGTAGAATCTTTTGTTCTAGTTCATAGTCACAACTGCCTTGGTGCTGATAACAGAGCAGGGATAGAGCAAAAAACAAGATTTTGTTTGTATTGGTTCTTTACACTGGCATAAACTGCTCTTCCCAAGCTGTCTGAGTTGAAGTAAGAAGCAAGAACACGGCAGAATAGTGCTCTGCTTGCTTTGTCCACCAGCCAAAAAACTGGTGGATCTGTAGAAGCAGCTAAAGAAACATATAGGATACAGGAGAATATATTTCCATATCTAGAAGTAAAATCATAGGCTGAAAATTCTGTTGTCAATATATAAATACAGTGAAATATCCTGGTTATTATATCTATAGACTTTTTGACAGAATTTAATTTTTCTTTGTCTTGTTCCCTGGTTTTAGAGCAAGTATTGGTAGTAGCGAGCAGTTGAAGAGCACACTTTACCAGTAGTCTGCATGTATGATTATTCCTTTTTCTTTCCTGTATCTAGATCACTGGTAATTGAATAGAAAGTGCTGTAGAAACTTCCAATATTGCACTTCTTTGGATATGAAAATTCACATCATAAGAGCTGTTGTGGTTTTGGTGGCAAAGCCCTCTGTTGCAGAGACAAGAGACAGGTGAGTAGCTACAAGATCAAGGCACCTGTTTAGCTTTGGAGTTGATTGAGTAGGGAAGTGAAGGTAAATACTGGGTGAGAGGAATGCTGACTCTCCTACGAGGTTTCTGCAGTCTTTTATGAGTGGATGTGCATAATGGTGGAGCCAGACCCAGGTAAGGAGATAACAAAATATTTGTTGAAAGACTCACTGGAAGAGAAGTGAGGTTCACTATACTATGGAGCATAAGAATGACAACATTGGGTCAGATGAAGTCTTTTAACCATTAGTAAATAATGCTGTAAAAGCAACAAGTATTGTAATATATTCTCCAAATGTATGCCTAGCCTCGAGTAGTTTTGAAGTTTAGGAATTTCCTGAGTCACATTTTGCTTTGCTGCCTTTAGTAGCTTGCAATGGATTTGTTTTGTTTGATTTGTCACTTGAAATTCTGTAAATTCATAGTATGCACAGCTTGCTTTTTTGCAAGCAATTAAGAACTGCTTTGCTAAGTTCAGTATCTTGTGATGGTATGTCTGAGAGCTTTTGAGACTTGTTTTCTGCTCCTTTGGTTTGTGTCCTTTTCAAAATGGACTAAAGAGGTGAAAGTTTTGAGCCATCTTTCAACACTGAGCTATCTAGATTTCTGGATAATGTCTGAGACCCAAGATACTGTAGTGTGAAGAACTCTGCACAGCATTGTCACAAGTTGTCAGCAGCAGGAGGGAGGGATTTGGCAGTGATCCCACAAATGTTAGCTGGATGGCTGAATGTGCAAAATCCATTAAGGAGTAATTCTGCACACCACCAGTATTGCCAACTACTGTATTTAATATATTACAAGTGAGTAATCTATTACCTTCACATTCGAAGGACTCCCACTTAGGTATTTAACATTAAAATTATTATTTTCTAAAACAAATTCAAGAAGATTGCATAATTACTTCAAAGATTACATCAAGTGTTTTTGATAGAATTAAGATTGGAAGAAAACCTGGGGTTTTTTATTTTTGAGAGGGGTAGTTGTACTAGTAGTGTAGCTGTATTTTTTTAAGAGTTTATATTTGAAACAGAGTAGAATGTTAATAGATTTTAAAAAAACGAAAACAGTGTTTTTGTGCTGTATTCCTTTGAAGTGGAAACTGAGGTTATTTTACTGCAATCAAATGCATTTACTGCAATTAAATGAATGCTTATCTTTAAATCCCTAGCTTGGTCACTTTTTGGGGTGGTTACAATGTCATGCCAGTTCACAAAATTGCTTTTCACCTAGCAAAGTTTAAAGATTTCTTGTCCAGAAGATGTACAGTAATTTAGAACATTGCTCTTTTGTGAGACTCTTTTGAGGAACTGAAATCAAGGCAAATGAGAACAGTTTTGAGGCAGGGGAAGATTTGGGGTTTTTTGACTTACTGAAGGGCTGAAGGAGAGTCCCCTCGGGTTTCTTGCAAAGGGATCATTTGCCTTCATTTCTGTTACACTGTGCTCCCCTGCTCCTTTTGTGGAGTACAAATTGAAGTGGGGAACAGCTGTGACAGTCAGGTTCAGGGCTGCCTGGGGCAGGACTGGCCACTGCACTTTTTCTTGCATGTTGCAAAAAAAACAAACAAAAAAAAAATTAAAGGCTTCACAATGTATTTCACAACAGGCCTGGGAAAAGATTTGGTGGGGGTTATTCAGATTCTGTGTCTAATGCTTTTGTTATGTAGAAGTCTTGACCAGAGAGTGTTAAAGAAGAATGGCTGATACATGGTTAAATGTCTTAAACTGCAAAATAAGAGTAATAATAAAATATGGGATAGCAGCAATAAAACAGGTGAGATGACAGAAATATTTGGGACCTTACTGAATTGCTAGAACATTTTGGAATTTTATAAAAGATTGTTTACATAGGTATTGTTTCCAATGTTAATGACAAAAACTTTATTTCAAGGTAGCATTTTGTGTGATTTATCAAAATGAATACGTGAAACAATAGACCAACAAGCATGAAGCACAGATGAAGCAAGAGCCTGTTTTGTTAGAGCTTGTGAAGAGTGTGTAATCAGAGCTCAAGTCTATGACACTTGAAAAGAAAAGCTGTCAGTTCTGAACCACAAGATTAACATCCCTGCCTGTACTTAAAAGATGAATACCTCTTTTTAGTTGTATCTTTCCTGCAGTAGAACTGTCACACACAGACATGTTGAAAGCATGGGGTTTTGAGTGTCTTAGAAGAGCTGTACTCAGGCTCCTGGGTTTTTGTATGGAAAAAGACAGAAGTCTGCCATCTGATTAAGGAATGTAGTTCAGTGTAACTTTCTAGGTCACCCTTAGATTGCAGACCATACACAAGCTGTACAAAGAAGTACCTTAAATTTCATATAAGATACTTGATCACTGTAATTCCTGATAATATAGTTTCCTAACTTTGAAAAGGACATAATTAGATTGAATTAAAAGAGTAGGTAGATTTTTTTTGAAAAAATATTGACGTAATGCTTAAAAGCCAAAGTGAAAGAAATGTCATGGCTCATGTAGACCCATACCATTTAATCTATTTTGCAAGTTGAAGTTTATAATCTGGAGATATGCCTAAACACTATTGACAGATATGAAACACATCTTAGAAGAGCAAAGTGTCTTTCTGGATTGATTGCAGTGTTCTGATGTCCATCCACTTATCAGTGGTCAGAGAGAACTTGGAGCCTGTCTCTTCTTGGGTGTGTACAATAAAAACACAAGGCAACATGGTCAAAAGACATGACAAGGGAATTGTATGTGAGCAACAAATTCACTGTGATAGTCATTCAGCACTCAAAACAGGTTCCTCAGCTGCAGAAACCTCAGTCCTGAAGAAAAGATCCTGATCAACCTAATCAGCTAACTGGAATATTTGCCTTTTTTTAAGTGGGATACTGGACTTGGACATCTCCTGCAGTCATCCTCATGTAAATTTTTCTGTAACTGCTCGTGACAGAGGTTTCCATTGCTTGTTTTGTAAAGAGCAATGTAATTCCTATAGAAGATCAAATTAAAAATATTCAAACAGTTCACTGCACCGGTCTTTAGCAAGAAGCACCAACTGAAGTTTCACAGAAGGATGTAAGAAATGCCCCCAAAGACAGATTTAGAAATAGCTGCTTCTACAGTATTGAGCTTTTTTTGATATCTGATTCAGATTGCTTGAGTGTAAGTCTGTAGGCATGATACTTGGTCTCTCTTGCAAATCAGTGGCAGTATCTGTATGTCCAGTCAGTCCATGACGTTTTTCAAAATTGCTTCCTGTTGAAAGGAGTTGCAAAGTTTATTTAGAACATTGTAGAAAGTATTTCCTGGGATTGATTTAAAATACTTCTCTTTGTCCCCTTGTTTTTGCATTATGATGCAGAAAGCCTATAATTTTGTCACTTCACATTTTTGTATTAATCATTGATGTGTGCAATCCTGGTTTAGTTGTATCTTTTCTAAATGAAGAAAAAAAGGATCACCAAAAATATCACTCGTAAGTGTTTATATTGAAAAATGCTTTTCTCATGTCAATACTTACTGTCATTTTCTCCAAAACTTCTATTGTTAAATACACATCTAATAGACAATGATCAATCTAGCATTTTCTATTCCAAATGAAGCTCTACCATCTAGTTATATTAAAGGAATTCTGATGGGTTTTTTTATTATTCTGCATCACATTCTTGTAAATCCTAATATTTTGGGATATTGCTGTCTGAAGCCAACAAAGTCTGACAGATTCCAAAAGATCTTTAGTAATTTCTAATCTTGATTGCCTATGGTAGGCCAGAAGGAGAGTCTGCTCCTGCTCCTTACTAATAGCTAATTTCTCACTCACCTGCCCACCCCCTACCCCTCTCCCCTTTTTTTTTTTTTTTGTTGGGTCCATTTTTTACTCAATTATGTCCTGAATCCAAATTGCTGTAGGGTTTTACTCATATTTGGGACAGTGAAATCAAGCTGGTGGTGGTAATCATCAGCATGATGACAGAGCCATCTCTCCTACACTTTCATCATTTGAAAGTGCTTGTGAAACCACTTTCTCCTGATAGATGACTTCTCTTTAACTATAGATGCACACACAATAGAGACTTTTACTGAATATAGAACAGTGATTGTTAATTGCCTACTTAGTAACAAACACACTAATCTCACAGTGGATTTAATAACTTCATCTAAATGGTCATTGTTTGGCACATCATACAGCAAAAATTCCCTGTAGGGAGTCAGAGGCAGTCAGCTTCTCTCTGGAAGTCTCTGATATTTATAAAGCCTGACCTGGATTTTCCAGGTATGTTGTCTGAAAAGTATTTTCCATTTTGAAGTGAATTTGATAACCACATTTAGGACTTCCTATAGAGTATCCTCGATTGGAAAGTGTTTTAAAGTGAATCTTTATTCCCAGGAAGAGTTTAAGGTTGTCTTGACATTTTTTTCAAATGCAGAAACCTATACTGTAGAAATAAATGAGACTTGTTGGAGCTTACACATTCAGCCCTTAGAAAGGAAGATATGATGATGTACTGATCATGTCTTCTGCCATAGCCCTGCAGTGCTTTGCACCTTTCTTTTTCAGATTACTGCAAATGGCATGTAGCAACCAGAAGCCAATTAATGTACAGATTTGCTCTCTATGAAGAGTTATAAGAACTTCTGGTGTAGAGGAAGGTCATATGTTTTTAATGAATATGCATTGAGTAAAAGAGAAGTTTTCACTTCTCATTAGTATTAGTATGTTTTTAATGAATATGCATTGAGTAAAAGAGAAGTTTTCACTTCTCATTAGTATTAGGAACAGAAAATGCTTCTCTCCTTGTTTAAAGGTCTCACTTGTACATCTGTTCTGGGTTACCTCTTTTATGACCACATCAGCCACATCTCGGCTGTAGTCATAGGCTTCAGTATGTGCTTGCCTATGTCACTGAGGTAACATCTCTTCAGTATCTTTCATCTCAGAGGTGTCATTAACCATGGGTCTCACTGTATGGAATGTCCAGATCGAGGACCCACAGGAGAAGCCCCAGGCTGTGAGCTGCATCACGATGCTTCAGTGTTCACTGCCCCTGGAGGAAGCCTTCAGTCTGAAGCCAGGTGCTTTCCCTAAGGAACCTGGTGAGCAGATCTAAAGCTGGAGATGAATGTGCTCTCTTGAGAGTTACTTTCAGCCGTTTTGCCATACCAGTGATACTTAGTGGTATGTCAGCAGCTTCCCAGCAATGTTTTGAAACAGCAGGTTAGTTAAGAACATGTTCCTGTCGTCTTGTATTATCACCCACATGCTCAACAACAAAAAATCCCTCAAAGCCTCCCAAAACTTTGTGTCAAAATCCATGAGTCAAGAAGATAAATTTCCAAATCACTTTTGTTTTGTCTTCCTACTGTCTTCTTATAAAGAAATCACTTAGGAAATATTTTTTCCTGATAATCTAATTTCAGTTGGTTTAAAAAGATATCTGTGTAGCACCAAAATTTGTGTCAACCAACAGCTGTGCCTTTTTAGAGAAGCATAACTGTAGTGTGAGCTGACAGCCATCCTCCCAGTTATTTAATCCCCTGACCTAAATTTGGGTGTTTGTCACCACCCCCAACACTGCTACTGTTTCTTTCTAGGATTAAAGGGGAAAATAATGTCTCTATCTGCATGCCATAGTAAAAATTGTGCCACAGTAGGTTTTACTGTCTTAAGTACTAAAATCCACACCTGTTTAAGTAGAAGCTGGTGGTTACAATGGAGGTTTTTTTGTTTGTTTGTTTTGGGGTTTTTTTTTGAATGCTAGAAGACATAATTTTCAATATTACAAATAGCTGCAATTGAATTTGATGGACTTTTAATTTAGCTTGTTAACTAATTTGTGTCCTTTCTGAATGGTTGAGTTGAAACAGCATCAACAAAGAAGTAACTAAGTTGCTCCCTCATCTTTTTGCACCAGAGGTAAGTCATCCCAGAGGCTAAAATCCATTTATTTGTCTTCAGAAATTACCATGATGATCACATAAAGTAACGGTATGAGCCAGAAATTCATGTATTAACAAAACACAATGCTTTTTAAATTTATAAGTAAAGTCAGTGCACTTCGTTGAGGTTTCAGTAGGTCCTGACCCAGCCCTGTGCCATAGGGCATAGCTGTGTGAGGACAGAGGTGTGGAGTTGTAATTGCAGAACTGAGAGGAGACAGGGTATCAGCTTTGAGGCAGTGGAAGGATGGCCACGAAAGTGCCAGGAGTCATGGGGCACAGCAATCTAGGTCAACTGAGAAGCTTTGCAGATGCAACGATTTCCCTGCAGAGGTTTCCCTCTATATTTTGGGTGTAAAATTCTACAAATGATCACAAAATTGCACTAGATCCTGAGCTGAGACACTCCCCCTTCCAGGACTCATAAATGAAAATTGTTTATAAATTATTCATCCTGTTTTGATGCTGCATTCTTCTTTGTAAAGAGGCACTAAACATGTTCAGTATGCTTGGGAGTGTTAGTGCTGCAGTGGAACAGCTTTGGTACAGCACACAAACTGGGTGCTAGATTTTGTTAGAAGAAAAGTGAGCTACATTAGAACAGTATGTGAGGAACTTTTGGACTTTTTAAAGATCTGGTAGCATGAAAATATAAAGTAGTTTTTAGACCTATAGTAGATAAATTTAAAATACTGTTACCATCAGTGATGTGCAGAAATCTTCAAAAAAGTTATGAATGTCAGTCTTTACAAAACAGTAAGCACAATCAGGCAGTACAGCTGGGACCTGAGAACCAGGGATCCTGAGACCTACATTTTGATTCATTTTTTTCTAATATACCTTTTAGCAATTGATTTCATGAGTCTGTCTGTCCTGTATCTTGACTTGTTACACTGTTAAATCTTACAGGGATAAAGTGCAGTTTAATTCATGTAAATCACTGTAACTACTAGGATAAAGATGCTGGGGGCAGAGGAGTGCTCTTCCTTATATGATGGTAGTTTGAGTACACAACAGATAAAACATGTAGGAGTAAAATGCTTTGGAAAAGACTTCTAAAATTTGATCAAGTTTATCTTTAATCTGTTTTGCTTCGGGTCTTCTTGTGGATTTTGCATATCTTGCTTGAATTGAAGGTCAGTCTCACATTAATGTGAGAAAAAATAGTCTTTGTTCTTTTCCTGGATGAAATTGGGAAATCTTGGGAATCTCATGCAAGTCATTTTGTGAAAATTCCATCAGAGCTTCCCAACAGTTTGGATGTGTTCTTAGGCATACTCTGAACAATGCTCTGTCACCTAAGCAAGGAGAACTAAAAGAAAAAATATTATTCTTTCAGACACGTCTGTTTTCTGCCAGCCAATAGCTGTTACTACTACGGGGAGGTAGCTGCAAGCCTTCAAAGTCTCCACATATACAATGGGGATCTGTTTTTGCTAGAATGTTATTTGACTATTTGTTCATCTAGTCTTTATTTTTTGGTGTGCTTGAGCAAGAACCCCCAGATAATCCATGCTGCCTACCCATTAAATCTTACTTTATCTCAGTTGGTTGAGCCAAGGGCTCTCCAGGATAAGTGACTCAGGCATGGGAGTAGCCAGGTTCACGTGAAAGCCCTACTCCTCTAGGTTTTGTGGGCATAGCTGGCTCCAGGAGCTGAGGCATAAACTCAAGCACTGCTACAGCATGATATATGTGAGCTTAGTTTGCTTCAGTTTCATATGGTTTAATGAACAAATGTTTTGATGCCAAAACCCCCACCAAACTCTGAGAGAGGATATTTCCTCTGTTCAGGCAGAAATAAGGTGAATTCCATATTCTATTTTACTTCCATGAATACCATGAACCACCATTTACTGTAGCTGTCTTCTGCAGGCAGAGGCTGCATTCACAGGAATTGAACCTCTGTCCAGTTAAACCATAGGAGGGGCTTGCAGAGAGTGCTTTCTGCATTTCCAGTTGTAGTTTGCAGGAAGTAAAATGGTTTTGCAAGGACCAAGGCTAGCTGGAGTCAGACTGCTTCTAATTCTGTAGTTTAACAATCATGTGACACAGTAATACTTCTGTAAGTAGATGTGAATGTGAGAGGAGAGAGAGAAGGGAAGTAAGCATAAATTAGGAGGGAGAAATTTATGGTGAGAAAACACACATAAAGGATGAAAGAAATTAACCAGGAAGAGTGTAGATAATAAATATAGACACAGAAAAGGAAGCTAAAAAATCTACAAGAAGTAAAGAAGACTAACATTTTTTTGTTTGTTTGTTTAATTTGATCCTATTTGTCATACGTTCTTGTTACTACTGCAAATGTGTTGACAAACTGGAGATGCTGATAGGCTGCAGTGCAGAAAATGGGCATTGGATTGCTCACTTCTTCATAGATTCACATGCCAGGGTCAGTGGTACAAAGAAAGTGAATGGTAACTAGGGAGAGAGAATGAGAAAGAAGGCTTAGTTCAATAGGGTAAGACTGTAATTTAAATCTGCTGAGTATCAGAGATTTCGTAATATGTCATGAGATCATAAGGAAATAGTGCAATTTTCTTCTGCTGAATATTGGCCTTGTTTATCTTTCCTTTATGACTGATGTGTTTTGGTGAGTAGTGGCTCCTGGAAACAACCTGGCTGTGATCTACTGGAAACTCAAATTTCATGCATTCACATGGTGGGAGATGCAGTTTTAAGGAAGAAGAGTTAGATTGGCTGTCTGAACAGTTAGGCTGGCTCTGAGATGTAAATTCCTGGACAGTGGGAGCCTGAGTTTGACCCCCAGGCTCACTGTGCAGCCTGTGAGAAGTGAAATACAGAACTATCCAAATTCCTTATGATTGCTGCTGAGACCTATGTAGTATGTGGGTATATTTGAGACCCAGTTTCTCCTGGAGGGACATCTTTCTGTTGATTTGTGATCTTGTAGTATGAGGATCCAGCAACCTTTTCATCAGAAAGATGGGAGCAGTCATTCAACAATCAGTACAAGAGGTGGCTTCCTTGTTTTCAGAATGTGTGAGTTGAAGCATCATACAGGAAGTAACAGCTACAAGTTTAACTTCTTCCTCTCCCAGAAAGGATTTAAACACTTTTCCCTCCAAATTACAGCAATCACTAGCTATCCAATTTGGTATTGAGTACATCATCTTCTCTCCTCCTGCATAATAACCTGAGTGGCTGGGGTGTTCAGTAGTTCTGTTTCATGATCATTAAACAATCATTGGATGAAACATATTCCTACATTCTCTTTCAACAGGGACTTTGACTTGACTCAAGTTTGAGTGGCAAGGCATTTGGATTGTGCTTATTTTACAGAGCACGCATTAAATAATAAACAGGATACAGGAGTCTGGCTTGCAGTCAGAGGACATAAATCCTGTGGTCCTGGAGGTCACCATCTTCTAAGACGGAAGCAAACAAATCTATCTAAAAGCACAGTTTCAAAATTATTTGTGCTGACTGACCAAAATATGGTAAAAGTAAGTTAGTTCAACATCACACTGACCTTTTCTCTCTGACATGGGTTACCATTGATTCAGATACCGTAATTCCCTTATACAAGTGTGAGGGGTCAATATAGATGGTATTTGGTTTTATTTTGTAATTTTATATTACTTTTTTTACTATATAACCATTCTAAATATTCTATTTCATTATTACTGATCAAACCTGCCTTCAGCTGTGCAGGGCTTACAACTGATTTAAAAAAAAAAAAAATAAAAGAAGGGAAGAAAACTTGTATATGTCCTTGGCTTCCAAGGAGCTGAGCACATTGCAACAAATGGAAACTTCAGTGGGAGAACAAGTTGCCATTTCTGGAAACAAGACTTCCACGGGTATTTAAGTATTCTTTACTTCACCTGTCCTATTTAAAGATGTAAACTTCTAAATCAGCTAGTTGCTTTTAGAATTTTGCTGCAATAGTCCATCAAGTTTGAAATTTTTGTTCCCGTTGTAATTAATAAGGTGAAGATAATCAGCACGTTTGAATCTTTTCATCAGTGAACTGCATTGATCTTTTCATAGCCCTCTACCAAGAACAGCTTTGACTGATTTTTTTTGGGTTGTTTTGAAATTGTTCCTCTTCAACAGAGAAAAAAATAGAATTAAGGGCTTCAAAGGTTTTTGAGACCAGAGACTTTTAAATTTTGGAATGGAAGGAGAGAAAAATATTTAGTGATGCTATTAAGAATCTTTCTGCTGGGAAGTCAATTGTGTGTAGCAAAATCACTGGTAAAGCTGAGGAACTGAGGCTTGAAGTCTAGAGCTATACTATGGGAGGTAATAAAAAAAATGGAAGATCTTAATGGATAAAAGGGTCAAGATTCACTGGGCTTTATGGAGTGTAATTAATTTTAAAGACCTATTTTGAGCTCATACAGTTCAGCTTAACTTGAAGGGTCTTACTTTAGAATTTTACATCTAATAATTTGATTATGAAAATGAATTCTCCCACACAGAAGAGAATGCTAGCAATCTTGTTCTGATAAGATATATTTATATAGCTCCACCAATTCACTTAAACATAAGGGAGCCATGTGCTTATCTTCATTTCTGATTACAAGCCCACTGTGACTATCTACAATTTGTCAGCATGTGTTGATATTCCCTGCTCAGTTGGGGTCAGTGCTTTGCAGCACTACTTCAGAGAAACTTCTCTGATTTACTTGGATATCCTGTGATCTTCACTGCCATAAACTGAGAATCTTTCTTTACACTCACATCTTAAAATGGTATTGACAGAGGACCTAACTTCAACCAGGGAGAATGGAAAAAATCCAAGAAATCTTGGGAAATGGGGCTGAGGAAGAGAGGACTGACTTCTGTAAATAGCAATATAATTGGTAAATTTGCATAGCTGAAAGATGAGTGAGCACAATTCAGTGACCATAGATCACTCACTAGCAGCCATTAGAGCAAAGTATAATTCAAAATCAGAGTAGTCTTGTGGCTAAATTTGAGGGGGTGGTGATAGAATAAAAGGGATTTTATTGCTGTTTAGACTTTCTGTATACTGTCCCCTCCTTTCTTTGACAAATGCTGTAATCTGATAATCCCATTCATTTATGCATATAGCCCAAATTCAGCCTTCAGTTATACAAATATAAACTCCCATACTCAGGCTTTCATCATATTATGAACAAAAGTTTGGTGCTGTATTGTAACAGCAAAGTCTTGACCACTGTATACTTCAATTTGTTGTAGTCTTCACAGCCTTTTTGTATAAAATCCCATTCTGATAAGAAGCAAATGCTTTATTCATCACTTTTTAAAAAAAATTGAATGTAATATCAATATAGAAAACAAGCCAGATTTTTTGCAGATGCTGCAAACATTAATTAATGGATGACAAAACATTTGATCCTGGCGCATTCCTGGATTACAAGAATTGCATAAACTTCAGGTCAGTTGGAGTTGTATAAACTAGAACAGTGTTCATTGTTTATAGAAAGGCTTCCATGTGGAAAAATCATTAAAGCCTTTCACAAATTGTCTTTCTTACAGAGGAATCACCCATCTGGTAATGGAAGTCTTAAGTGGCTAGACAAATATATTTGGAAGGAGAGAAAGAGAAATAGTTCTAGATTTTTTTCTGAGCTAGGAAGATTATCTCTTTTTATGGATCTTTGAAAACTTCAATGGTGTGAGAGAAAATTTGTCTAATTATCATCCCAAAATATGTGTATGTTAAGAAAATATTCAGTTGTTGTTTGAGAGTGGGAGTTCCTTGTTCTAGCAAATATCCTATCATTACAGGATTATGGTACTGGATTTTTAAAGTATTGGGCAGAAAGCCTTCTGGGCAGAGGAGAGACTGTGAAACATCTAAGAGGCATCTGAGTGATACAAAAACTTAAAATAACATAGCTTGTAGTGTGAGCTTCTCCATATGCATGCTCTGTAAGAACTTATCAGTAAGTGAACTTATCAGTAGGTTTTCTAAGCTTTGAACTACGGTTTTCAGTGTGCTAGTAAATCTAAGATTAGAGGAAAAGTTCTGTTTCTGCCAAAGTTAATACAGAAATGTGTTCTTACTTGTTTTACCTCAGTCTTTACAGATTTTTCTGCAGTCAAGTATTAGCAAAGAACTTTACCGTTGACCTATCCTGTTTGTTTTTTAGATGCTGATACTAATTCCTGTTCTGTGCAGTCACCAAAAGATTGAGCCTCTGTGTTTGCATTTACTTGTTTTTAATTCAGGGACATGTAGCTCTGATTCTTTAAAAAAAAAGGTCTCTATTAATAGTTTCCATTGTGAAGAATTTGGCCTTTTTTTTTTTTCTTTTTTTTTTTTTCTTTTTTTTTTTCTTTTTTTTTTCTTTTCTTTTTTTTTTCTTTTCTTTTTTTTTCTTTTTTTTCTTTTTTTTTTCTTTTTTTTTCTTTTTTTTTCTTTTTTTTTCTTTTTTTTTTCTTTTTTTTTCTTTTTTTTTTCTTTTTTTTTTCTTTTTTTTTCTTTTTTTTTTCTTTTTTTTTCTTTTTTTTTCTTTTTTTTTTCTTTTTTTTTTCTTTTTTTTTCCTTTTTTTTTCTTTTTTTTTCTTTTTTTTTTCTTTTTTTTTTCTTTTTTTTTTCTTTTTTTTTCTTTTTTTTTTCTTTTTTTTTTCTTTTTTTTTCTTTTTTTTTTCTTTTTTTTTCTTTTTTTTTCTTTTTTTTTTCTTTTTTTTTCTTTTTTTTTCTTTTTTTTTTCTTTTTTTTTTCTTTTTTTTTTCTTTTTTTTTCTTTTTTTTTCCTTTTTTTTTCTTTTTTTTTTCTTTTTTTTTCTTTTTTTTTCTTTTTTTTTCTTTTTTTTTTCTTTTTTTTTTCTTTTTTTTTTCTTTTTTTTTTCTTTTTTTTTTTCTTTTTTTTTTTCTTTTTTTTTTCTTTTTTTTTTCTTTTTTTTTTCTTTTTTTTTCTTTTTTTTTTCTTTTTTTTTTCTTTTTTTTTCTTTTTTTTTTCTTTTTTTTTTCTTTTTTTTTTCTTTTTTTTTTCTTTTTTTTTTCTTTTTTTTTTCTTTTTTTTTTCTTTTTTTTTTCTTTTTTTTTTCTTTTTTTTTTCTTTTTTTTTTCTTTTTTTTTTCTTTTTTTTTTCTTTTTTTTTTCTTTTTTTTTTCTTTTTTTTTTCTTTTTTTTTTCTCCTATATGGTATAGTGTTGTATTTAACCTATAGCTGGTTTTAACCATGTCATTTATAAATAACATGTGCTGGAATATTCTAAAGAATTCTTCTTCACCATGTTTGGATGATCATTAATTGCCACAGAGGGCATTCAGGATCAGAGGATGATTGAGGTGTGAGGAGATCTTATGGAGGGCTCTGGTCCTGCTCAGTGCAGGGTCATTCACGAGCACCTCAGGCGAGGTTGGTCAGGGCTAAGAGAGGCCTGAGCCTCTCTTGTGCCTCTGTCCCTGTTGTCTCTCACCTTCCAGACACACACAAGATTGAAAAGTCTGGGTCCACCTCTGCCATAACCTCCTTGCAGGCACTGGTAGGTGCCTGAATCCAAGTCGTCTCCAGGCTGAACAAGCCCCCTTCCCTCAGCCCTTCCTCACAGGGACTGAGCCCCTGGCAAACAGGACCATCGGTGTCTTTCTTGTATGTAGGGGCTCAACACTGGACGCAGTATTCTCAACATGGTCTTGAAAATGGTAAATGTTTTATTAATATTTTAGTGACCAGCATGAGATGCATAGGCTCAGAAGAGGAAGTGGATTTAAGGGCATGAAGTAAAGGTTAAAAGGTTCTCTTTTTGTAAGCATCAGAGTTCAGTCTAAACCACTGAGCAGTGTTTCATGGGGAATATTTTTTAACTGGCTCCTTGTAATGCCCTTATTATTTGTCCTGATACTTCAGTCTGTGCAGTGTCTTTCTCTGATTGTCACAATAATCCAAACACACTTCTCTCTGATGGAAGTACACTAGGGAAACATGGCTTGAGAGGATTAATCCCATTTTCTTGATACATAGAACTTGTGAGTCATCCCCACTACTTGTTTGAACAGTATTAAATGTAAGCATCTTAGTTGTATCTATACACCCACACTGAAGTTTTTATATAAGATTCAAATGTGCCTGATTAACATAAGAAAACCCAGTGCATATTTGCAGAGCAGGTGCAAGCAATGTCTCATCTCTTCCTGAACAAAAGGTTAATACATTCCCACAAGTGACTTAATCCAACCTTATTACTGAAGTGATATGATTGTAAATGGATATAAATAAAAGTTAAAAAGCTTTGAGTAATGCATTGTAACTATTAGTTAATATTCAGAAAGGACAGGGAATTTAAAAAAAGAAAAGGTACACCACTATCTGCCAACAACTAATTTGCACACAGTGCATTAATTTTAAGAATTAATTATGCTGTAAAATCTAAGCCTAAGTACACACAGCACATGCAATGTCAGAGTGTGATGTAACAAGAACTGCAGCTCATGTTTTGACTTGTAGATTTAAAATCTAAGTGAACTGAAAGTAAATGTAAGCCCAGAGAATTTAAGTTTTATGATGCAAAACCCACTGAAAAGGAAAAATAGCATCTTAGTAGAATACAAATGATACTAGTAGTTCCAAATTAATTTTAAGAATTTTATTACTTCAGTTGCAATTTGCTCAGGCATAAAGGGAATGAAGAGTAATTCATTATTACATACAGAAAAAGAACAGGAAGTATGATAAACATGTGCTAGTATCAGGTCACCATGAAGTGACAGGATGCAAATTGGGCCTGGTTAATAAAATTCTGCACATCTCTGAGAGTAAAAATTGTTTTGGAAATGCTATCCTATTGAAGAGTAAAATCTGTTGAGGGTGTCTTCCATCTAGAGATCTTCTAAATCCTGAGGAGAAAAAGGTTTTTTTTTTCCTGAGGAGAAAAAGGTTGCAATTAAAGCCTAATCAAATCAGCACCAGGTTCCTTCAACCCTGGAAGCACTGTGGGGGTGGCAAAAAGGGACAGCCATTACGATGACAAAAGTGAGCAAGGACAGCTCACCAGCACACCATTGAGCTAGTGGTGACCCCTGAGGCCGTGTCACAAGAGGGGGCTGGACACTCCAATGGGCCTGCAAGGAAGCTGCTAAGGGCTGCCAGTGATTAATGGCTCTTTTTAACAGACTGAGGCAGAGTGGGGAGGTGCAGGAATAGCTGAGTCTTGCTGACCTGCGACTATTGCACATCTACTAAGAGGAGGATTTTTGCTGGCAACCTAGGTTTTGCTAATTGTTGTTAAATCATAAAATAATTTTGACTGGAAAATACCTTAATTAAGATACAAGTTGGCTGAGCATTTATATGCTTTTGTAGGTCTATCTGGAAGACATGAATTGCATTTCATTTTTTCAATGGGCAATTTTTGTTCACTGGAATTTTATTTTGTTTTGGTTTTGTTAATACATTTTCCTTTGAAACAAAACCTGCACATTTAAAATTTCTTTCCAGAGAAATTTTTAGTTAGCTAGGCCTGATTTCAAGAACTGTTGGATAGAGTTAGAAATTCTGATGTGAATTGGTTCTCTCAGGGTTTCACTAGCTCTTCTTCTCTGCTGTAACTGTTCCAAGATGGTCTTGGGCATTTTTGAACATGGGAAAAATGTTTATAGCCCTGCAGACAGCATCTCAGGTATGCGAAGTTTTCTCAGAAACAAAGAAAAGGCAGTAAAGAGAAACACTATGAAGAGGTAATCCAGCCAGCCTTTGATACCAGATATAAAATAATCCACAAGCTGATTCTACTTTTCATACAAAATGCAGTATGTATGTGAGCACAAACACATACAAGTCTGCCTAAATTGAAATGATTTAATTTAGCTGTGCTTTTATTCATATAGCTTTCCTAACAAGACAGGACATATTGATGCTGATTTATTTAGTCTTTAAGCAATCTGGGCATTAACATCCAAGTATGCTCACAGCCCATGAAGAATCTGTGAATTCTTAAAAGGCAAAAAGGCAAGCAAGAGGGTCATTCTGACTTAACTGCTAAAGTGAAGCAGTGATTACAGGGTGAGAAGGCCAGTTGTGAATATTCTTTGAATATCAAAAAAACCTCAAAACACTCAGAGTTCCTCCAAAAGGAAACATTGAAAATCATAGCAGCACAGACAGGCCCTTCAATGGCAGTCGAGTAGCAGCGGTAAACAACAAACTTCAGCAGGTAGCTGCTGCCTCCTTCAGGCCATTCCCACTATTGGAGTAAAAGAATTCCTATTGAGTCAGAAATTAATAACACATCACTATTTTGAACATCCCCACTTCAGAGGGGGAGAAAGAACCCTAAGAAGAAAGATACTGTTAAAGAAGTTGTTAGTGAACATTTTTATATATTGGCAAAGGATTATTTTTGTGTTAGAAATTCACAGTCATTGAATTATCTTAACTAGGAAGACAAATGATACTTAAAGTTGTATCTTCAGCTGTTAAGTTCAAGCTGTGAAGTCACAAATGAGAGAAAAAAAGATCTTAGAGCAAAGGCTGTGAACTGGACTGTGGAAAAACTCAAAATCAATTCAGACATCCAGAGTGCATATTTCTATATTTTTGGTTAAGTATTTTCAACTCTGTGATTCTGTTCCTCATAAATAAAACAAATTATGCCCTATCTCTCCTATCTTTCTTTTACTTGAGAAGAAGCTTGTGTAGCACCATCAAGGACAGGTGGGCAGGTGTTCCTTACTTACCCCACAGATGGGGGATAATGCAACTGGATTTTATGTTTAAGTACACCCATATGCATCTGCAGTGCTCAGTGTACACACGTGGATGTATCTGTGTGTGTAAACTGAGGTGTTCAACAGCTCCCTCCTCTCAGCTGAAGCTAAGTACTCCCTTTGAAAATAACAAACAACATCAGCTTGATGAAAGCTGTGACTCAGTCTGCTAAGAAGGACACTTGCAGGTGCAATCATATAATAGTTAATATTTTGTCTTTGGGATGTAACCTGGTACGTTGTTTTAGCTTGCCTGAGAAGGTTTTTTAAACTAAATGCAAAGGGAAGATTCAAAAGATTATTTTATGCATGGAGTGTGCTTCCTGTAGGGAGAAAAAGAAAATATACTTCTCGAAAATTACTTCGTATCCATCTCACACTAACACAACCTTCTGATATAACAGCAAAATACCAGGTTTTCATATGGTGATATTGCTTTATTTCCTAAAGCACAATTTAAGCAAAATGGTTAAGGAAGAACAGTGATACAGATTTTATGGTGCACTTCATTCCATATACCTCATAACATAAAGGTCCCCAAAGAATAAAACATTTTTGAAACAATTTATTATTTTTTTCAAAACGGAAGTGGCTATCTTCTACTTCTGTGAATCTGAGTTGTCAAAGCTTCTAATAGAAGCTCTCAAATACATACAATGTATGCGATTTCTGGCCTTTCTGTACTCATTTTGTTGCTAATAATAAAAAGAAAAAAAATTTTCCATTTTTCACATAGCTGATTCTCAGCACTCCAAGATAAAGTCATCATCCTTGAAGTTAAATCACTCAGGTGTGAGAGAAGGCTCCTTCTGTTCACATGCATATTACACATCTGTTGAAATGTAGTGTGATACATCACTGAGGTATATTGAGTTTTGCTTCTGTCATCTTGCTGCCTTTTTTCTTTTTTCTTTTTTTTTTTTTTTAAACTCTATAAGTTTGGGTTTCTCATACCCATTCCTTGGCACTCAATAATGTAGGTATCTTTGCTGGGATCTTCCTCTTCTGATTTTGTTACAGTAAATTTGGCCTAAAATAGGATTAGAAGTAGATTACTAATTAAGTTAACATACATAAGATTAAATATTCAATATCTGATACCAAATAATTATATTGACCTGTTTATTTATTAGAGCTTTGACTGAGTTAATAAAATCCATGTAAATAAAGACAGTAAAAGTATCTAAACACTCTAAAAGCATTTTTCTAAAGTATGCTCACTTTCTACAGGTAAATGATCAAGTTCACTTCACAGTGCCTGCTAAACAGTATGTCACCTTGTGACTGGGTAACAAGAAGTAGCTAAAACTTCCTAAACTTTTGGACTGACCTTTGTTAGCTTTTCTGCAAAGTGTATAGCTGTTTGGGTATGAAGTGTAATTGGTCCACTTTTCACTCTAGACACTCCCTTTGCCAGCGCCATAAAAATGATAAGCTGAAAGGAAAGTGAGGGAAAGGCAATTATTAAGTAATTCTTCTGGTCCTAGGAACATACTCCAAAAAACCAACCAACCAAACCACCAGCAAAAAAGAAAAAGACAGCAAAAAAAAAAAAAAAAAGGAAAACATGCAAAATGTCTGTAGATGTAAAAATTCATGCTGCTGAGTGTTAAGCATGACCCAAAGGTCAAGAAGCTTGGAAATTACTGCTGTAATGCCTATTACAGAAGGGCTGCTACTTTTTCTCAGTGGAGTTTGCCACTGAATTCCTCTGTACATTTCAATTTGCTCTCCTCCACCCTCCTGCCCCAGAATTCCTAAAGTCATGACAGATTCCATACTGTTAGATTGCTTTTAGGGAAAAAAAAAAACAACACCAAACCAAAAACCAAATCCAAAACAACTCAGGAAGAGTTTTCTTAATGCTAACACTTTCTGATCACATATTCACAAGACAGATATTTTTAAAAATTTTTATTTGATCAACAAATATCACCATGACGTGCAAGTACTCAGTAAAGCCTGATATAACTCTGAGCAGTTCCCATGCACACAGTCCAGCTGTGGCATGTTTCCACCAATTTTACTCTGCACACTTTGGAAAAAGTAGGATGAGTCCAAAACCTACACACTTCCTGCTATACAAGATAACAGTAATGTGTGGCCAGGTTAACACCTAAGAGTTATCTAGAACAGCCCAAGGTTCTTATCAGGCTGTGTTACTGAATAGAACACAGTGGAGGGTCTTCAGATTAAATCAGGTGAAGAAGAAACCCAGCATTTCCTGGATATTCTGTTCTCTATGGGTTTCACTGAGTATAATTCTTAACATGTAACCAGGAGGCTAATTTTGCTCCACTACACAGAGCACCAAACAGAAACAAATTCCCACCTCTTTCTGCCACACCTACTAATATTTACAGGAAGGGAAAATTTAGAAAGTGTTGGTACAAAGCCAGGAGCATCTGTGGTTATTAAAATCTGTATGTAATTTGCAAATCCTAATGATACTGTGACCACACCCAGAAACTTCCTAAGACTTCTAATTATCAAATAATTATGTAAAGCCTGCCTACCTATGGATATACCATCTAACTCTGAAATCCACATTCTTTCCCTGTTTGGATTTATATTCTCTACAAGTAACGCATGTCCAACTTCAACTACATGAGAACATATTCAGGAGCCTTACTTGGTCTTGCAGAGAATCATCCACAGTTCCACCATGCTTAAGATTTTTAAGCAGAATCTCAGCTGCTTCAATGCCAACCTTGTCAGAATTCTTTCCTAACAAAGGAATCCAGGAGATTAGGATGCTGCCAATTATTATTTAATGTTTAAAAAATACAGAAGGAATAAAAAATAAGAATTTATCAACTTTTTCAACCTTATTTCTGTGCTCTTGCCTCAAATGTCTGCTTGAAAAACCCCTCTCATCTTATAATGACATATAGTTCATACTTCCTAAGCAGTGGAAAGAAGGAGCTCCACTTGGTCAGAGAAACATTTTATTCAAACCATTTCAAACAAAAATAATTTCTAATGCTTTTAATCTAGATACACATCTAGTTTCGCTGAAAAAAAAACATTCATAAGTAAATCAAAGACTGTATGTTCTTAAATTCCAGAAACATTTTCAACTCAGTGATCCTTAACAATCTTTTCTGTTAAAAGGTGAGTTTAACATTTTGTCATTTTTGTCACTGCAGAAGCAGCTTACTACAAAGTGTGAGATTCCATTTACTACATTTATTTCTACTGTCCATTGTTACTAAACAACATCCATTTTAAAATACAACACTTAAAGCATCAGATCTTTGGAAAGACTATACTTCAGATTCCTAATTCTTAATAGCACATTAATTGAAATCTGAAAGGGGTATATACTTCATGGAACCCTTACCTCTCTTGCCAAGTGATGACCCAGCTAACAAACAACCTGTTGAAGTCTCTGCAACAACACTAAGCAGAAAAAACAGAATCAATATTAAGAACAAGATCACTCACATTACACTTTATTTATCAGATATGCAATCAGGGTCTAAGTAATCAATGAGCAACATTACAGTTATCAATAGAAAGTTTGGGCTTATCTTACATGATTCCACTTCCAGTCCCACAGGCTCGATCATCAGGTTCTCGAACAGGCTGAATATTAACGTAAAGATCCCTGATTTCTCTTCTGATGCATCTCACTGCTGCTGCTGACATGTCCTTTGCCAGCTAACAACATAAGAGGTAAAAATCATTAAATTATGTAACTATGTCTTTTTCTTCGTAAGTCATTATCACCAGTGAATCCCTGAATAAAGGGGCTACGTTAATAACTAGAAAAACAAAGGATTGCTGTAATACCCTTACAATCAAGCATCTGTTATATCTTCCAAGAATTTTTCCACAAAATTAAGGTAACATTAAATTATGAACAACTGGCAAGTATAGTGTTGAATGTAGAAGCTTTAATATAAACAGAAATTCCAGAACTTTTCTCCATTCATAGTGAGAAAGATTTTATTTTAGTCTTGATTAATTCAAGACAATATATTGTTAAAAAAACAAACATAAAATAAAGAACCCACAATTATTATGTACAGGATATATTAATATCTTAGAAGATATAATACAGAAAATAACATTTTGACAGGTGGGGGGCAAGAGGAAGCTTATCCCATCCTTGTGGTCCAATCATAGCCAATATTCATAGGTTTGGAGATATTAAGACCAGCAGTCCACAACTCTTCAAAAAGTAACTCTGCTACTCCTCTTCATTCCTCTAATTCCTGGCCTGTGTGTGAGAAGGAGCCTTAAGAATTTCCCTCTACTCATTCTCTGGAGACACAGACAGGACAGAAATAATAGAAAGGGTTTCAAAGGAGCAAATTTCTCACTGGAGAAAAGTCCAAGCATTAATACTGTGTGGAATACAGTAGGGGAATGTTAAATAGGTTACATGCAGTGTTATAGATATAAGAAGTTGGGTACTATCAGAGCTATTATCAGCACTTACTTTTATAGGCAGTGCTCCAGCAACAAATGCTCTCCCATATATCTTTGTCACTGTGCCACGATCTGTTAAGTTAATTGGGCTCAACTCTTTGACTGGGGACAACTGGACTACAACTTCACCACCTCCCTGAGGGTAGTAGCCCCTGTTTACAAACACTGCCAGATATAATTAAATGCAAAGATCACAAGGAAACCAAGAAAAGAGCATTCACATATTTAACTATACATTTTTATGTTCTCTGTTACTACACATATGAATTTTCTTGATATGTACCTTAGAAATCTTTATAATAGAATTAAGTTCTCTAACAGTAATACCTCATAACACACATTAACTATCTTAACTGACACCTCTTCAGCTTCCCTCAGGGGTAACCCATAGAAAACACTAATGAGCAGCTGAAGACTCAGGCATGGAAAGAAGAAGGAAGAAGGAAGAAGAAGAAGGAAGAAGGAAGAAGGAAGAAGGAAGAAGGAAGAAGGAAGAAGGAAGAAGGAAGAAGGAAGAAGGAAGAAGGAAGAAGGAGGAAGGAGGAAGGAGGAAGGAGGAAGGAGGAAGGAGGAAGGAGGAAGGAGGAAGGAGGAAGGAGGAAGGAAGAAGGAAGAAGGAAGGAAGAAGGAAGAAAGGAGGAAGAGGAAGAGGAAGAGGAAGAGAGAAGAGAAAAGAGAAGAAGAGAGAAGAAAAAAGAGAAAAGAAGAAAAAAGAATAAAGAAAAAAGAAAAAAGAAAAGAAAAAAGAGAAAAGAAAAAAGAAAAAAAGAAAAAAGAAAAGAGAAAAGAAAAAAGAAGAAAAGAGAAAAAAAGAAAAGAAAAAAGAAAAAGAGAAAAAAAAGAAAAAAAGAAAAGAAAAAAGGAAAAAAAAAAGGAAAAAAGAAAAAAGGAAAAAAGAAAAAAGGAAAAAAGAAAAAAGGAAAAAAGAAAAAAGGAAAAAAGGAAAAAGGAAAAAAGGAAAAAGAAAGAAAAAAAGAAAAAAGAAAAAAAGAAAGAAAAAGAGAAAAAAGAAAAAAAGAAAGAAAAAAAGAAAAAAAAAGAAAAAAGAAAAAATAAAAGAAAGAAGAAAAAAAGAAAAAAGAAGAAAAAAGAAAGAAAAAAGAAAAAAGAAAAGAAAAAAGAAAAAAAGAAAAAAAGAAAAAAGAAAAAGAGAAAAAGAAAAAAAAAAGAAAAAGAAAAATGGGAAAAAAAGAAAAAAAAGAAAAAGAAAGAGAAAAGAGAAAAAAAAAAGACAGGAAAGAACCTTATTGTATTTATCATACAGTGACAATACACACAGGGGCAGCTAATGCAGATTAGTTAATGTATTATAAATTCCTCCCTCAGCTTGATTAAGGGCATCTTGCATGTGTGCCTCTGTGCTCACACACTGGTTTGGTAAAGCCTGTCTCTGCCACATGTCTACGAATCTCACCTCTTTTTTATGTCACAATTAAAGGTAATATTGAATTTTTCAACTATTGGCTTGAAAACCTGAAAAAAAGCATACATAAAACCACAATGAATCTATTTTGTATTTATAATTTCCTACTATCCTATGCAGTCTTCCAGGGGAAAAAAAAATAGTGCAATGCAAAAGTTTCAGTTACATTATAGAACAAAACAGCCAGTCTCATCCACACAGCTTATCTGACATTCCTGGTACTTCATTCTGAATGACCCTTTGTGTAAAAGGATTTTCTACAGAAAAAGGGAGATAAATTTTTAACAATTCACAGAGCACTTCTAGAATAAAGACTTTATTTTAAGTGAAATTTTCTTTAGTGATTACAAGCAGACTGGCTAGTTCCTGTTTCAGGGAATTCCATGAAACACTCCTTGCCCTCTTCATACAGTATACTAATAGTGTTATGTTGCCATGCCTAATTCCATAATTACAAATTAACTTGCAGTAAGAGCAATAATATTACAGTAGTTATATTGTATAAATATGCATGACCCACGCACCAAACCAAAAAAAAATTTTCCCTACCATGACTGTGTAGTCTATCTGAGGAGCCATCTCAGCATTAGTCCCACCTTTTAAATAAAGTTCTGATGGAGTAGCAGCAAACAGCACGCAGGGCATTGCTACCTGCATCAGTAGACACACACTCCTAAAAGCAATGATAAGATACTCAACTTATCAAGGAGTCATGATCCATATAATTCCACAGAAACATTAAATATCAAAGGCAAATGACTCTCCAAAGCATTTACATATTTGATTTTGACCATTACCTAGGAGGTAAAGTTATTAGTCTTAAAACTAATTTAAAATTTTATGTCCTTAGCAAGCCTAAATACAAAGGGTTTTGTTCCTCAATAACTGCATCTTTCCTACTCCTGTCTGAAGTAAATGTAATGTAGCTTACTCAGGATAGCAATAGGACCATAAAAACTGTAGGTTTAGCTAGCAAATAATCAAAGCAGAAAAGGCTTAGGCAACAATTTTAATGTCTTAATATTTACTTAATAAGATATTTAGAAAAATATAACATTTCATAGTAGCTGGTCAACTTCTCATACAAGAAAATTCAGGGCCATAGAAAATAGATACGAGATTCCCCAGAATCAGATCACTGACTCACAGATAAAGAAAAACTTAGAAACTAAATTTCCCAAAAGTAAGTTTGTTCAGCAAAACAAAAGTTCTATCACAGGGATTCAAACACTTAAATTTTGAATTCTGTAAAGAGTAATCTGAACCAAAGAAAACATAGTTTTGTTTTCTTAATTAACTTCCAATCATTTCTGTACTGTTCCTCTTTTCTCTTTTTTTTTTTTCTTTTTTATGCTTATGCTTCAAAACAACTGACCACTGTTCACACCAGCCTTCCATAGCTAAAATGGTAGAAACCATTTACTGAATTTTTCATCAGATTCAAAAAACAAAGAACACAACACTTAAATACAGGATAGAGGAAATACAGCTTCAAAGAACCATGGATAGAGTGTTTCCAGCTCCAGAAGACTAGAATCCCACATTGTACCTTTATGTATGAAAGTAAAAGTTCAAAATTTCTTTAATACATTATGAGGATTATTTTAGATCTCATGGATTTAAGATACTTCTCTAATTTGATGCATTTGACCCAAGAATGTACCAATGTGAGAAAATAATGTGTACATTTTTAACTACATGGGTACTTGCTTTTTGCTTAACATAAATCAAGTATTCAACTTACATATCAATTATAATTTAAACCCATTGCATTTGTGTATACTTTTCCACATATATCCTGCCTACACTAGAAGTTCTTTGGTCAAATATATCTGGCTAAAGCAGCATGGATTTTAGCTCATTACCCATGTATTCATATTCTTTTTTTTTCCCCTCTCATTCATGATAAATTTAAAGTTACCAAAATGTCTTCTCTTTTAATTTTAAAGTTATGAAAGGCATTTAAAAGCAGGTAGCATTCAGTAATTTTCTCTGTACAGACATACCCTGCTGTTTTTGTATCTGCTATGTGGGTTCCACCTTTAATCTTCCCAGGGGTGAAAGTAATTTCTGTTGAGCCAATTTCTCCACCTTCCAGCTTCCCCTCACATAGATCTCGAATCATCTCCAATCCAGACAGATGCTGAGGCCTTGGAATGACAATAGGCTGTTAAAAATACATACAGGTAGACTACATCCTCTTCATTTATGTGAAAAGAAATACTAAACACCAACTAATGGATACAATTGCAGATTTCTGATCAAGCAAGGATCAGAGATTCAATCTGGTGCCTACAGTACTTTTTCTGGGTTCATAAGAGACAAAGGCATAGCAGTCAGACCATTTTGGCATTCATAGGATTCTGCTTTATTTTCCATTATAAAGAGTCCAGATAGACAAATGAGATGCAGGAGCAGTCGCTTGTCCTAATGTGATACAAGCTTGCACAAAAACGCAGTGGGCTATTGATGGCAAGACTACACTGGAGCCAAGCCAAGAGACCTGACAGTTTTGCTATGTACCTATCATGCTCTGCTTGCATTTCCGTTTGTTTTGAGTAATTTAAACAGGAAAGAAACGAACTGATCTTAACACTGGGCGTTCGGAGTACCATGTTTCACTGAGGCGTTACATGACCTCAACTGTATTTTGTATTTCATACCGTGCAGTCTCCATATAGCCTTTGAAAATATTTCCGAGATTTTAAGTCCGTGGTGCCTGACAGGTACGACCGGGGCAGCCAGCCGGGACCAGGGATGGGAGCTGAGGGGAGCCGGTGAAGGGGGCCCAATCCTCTCCCCGGGAAACTGCGGGGTACCCCGTTCATACCCCAGCGTTACTCCGCGCTCAGTCCTTCCACGTAAGTGAGCCACAAACTCACTGACAAAACTGCCTTCTTATAGCAATGGAAATACAGTCCTGGGCGAGCGGCCACTAGGATGCGGGAAGGACGATTACCTGAGGCCTGGCTGGCTCCTCCCGGCGCGGATCCGCTGCACCCGTACCGGCAGCCCCAGCAGGCAGCTCAGGGCCGTGGACACTCGCAAGATTTGCCCGCCCTGCAAGGAAAAACTCAGTTCGTCAGGCACTACGGTACTTCCCACCCAGCCGACCACCACCGGCCCCTCCTCAGAAGGCGAGGCCAGCCCACCGCTGGTGCTCACCCCCTCCATGATCCCGCCGTCTATCTCCACCCTGTCCCCGTCCATGACGGGCGGTGAGTAGAGTCGTTTCTCGCAGAGACCCCTGACAAGCCGATAAGATCCCGGCGGGGCCCTGCAGGCGGCAAGCCCGAGGCGAAGCAGCTCCCGGGTCCCTGAGCGCCAGCCGGCGAAGGCTCCTCCAAGGTGCGCTTCGGCAACGGCGCCAGCCGAACCTGCCGATACTGTTCCCGGTGCTTGGGCCTGGGAGAGGCGGTGCTGGAGCAGGCGCAGAGCGGAGGGACCTCCCCGCCCGCCAGACGTAGTCAGGGGCGGGGCGCTGCCTGAGGGGCAGACGGCGGGTCCCAGCGCCCAGGCAACATCGTAGTGCGCTGGGAGAGCCTTACAGGCACAAGGTAGAGCGGTGGCGGCTCGGCGTTCCGGAGAAGGCAATGCTTGTACCCTGTCGCGACGTAACGGCCGGGGCGGTGACAAATACAGGACCCCGCAAGTCACGACAAAGCAGCTGCTGGGACGACAGCCCGTGGGCACTGCTCTGCCCCGGGACGCCCTAAGCCGCTGCTGAAGGCTGAAGGAGAATGGCTGGACTCCTGCCGTCAGGGTTACGAGAGAGTAATTTTCCCCGAGGCGAGATGTCTAAAAGAAGCACGGAGAGATGTATGCGTGTCGGTCAGGCAGTCACACTCGGGACTTTATTACAGGTGTCCCGGCAAAGGCCGGGTGCTTCCTGCTGCCCTTCCTGCCAGTTCGGTCAAGGGAAGCCTCACGCCCACCAGCGCCAGCGGGAAACACTTTGAGGCGCTGGGGACAGATGAAGCTCACCCGTTTCTTTCCATGGGCGTGAGGGCTCCGAGGCACCGCCTGTGCCCTCCGGCTGGCAGCCGAGACCAGTCGGCTAACCCCGCCTGCCGTCCCGCGCTCCGGGCTCCCGTTGTCGCTGCCTTCCCTGGCCTGTGCCTTGGGTGTCCTCCCGTCGGCGGCGTGGCTGCCCTCCGGTTGGCTGTTCGGTGGGAGGTGTGGGGGGCGTGGGACCAGCCCTTCCCGGAGTAAGATGGCGGCCGTGACTGCTCTGAGGGGTAGCTGCCGAGCCGCGGGGCGCCTGGTAAGGGGAGCAGGGGACTGACTCTGCGGGTGGTGGCGTTCCCGGTTAGATGATGAGGGGGTGGATAACTCGAGGCATCTCCGCCTCGTCAGCGGCATCCTGGAGCCCTGTTACTTCCTTCCAGTCGGAAGGGAGCGAGGACCGCGCGGCAGACCCTCGGAGCCAACACGACACGCTCGCCGATTTACCGCCTCCCCTCATCCCTTCCCCGCGCCTGCGGGCGGGCAGTGCCCAAACTGCCCTCCCTGCCTCCCCTCAGTCTGCCCGTCCGCCTTAGCTGCACCTGCGGGCGGGCAGCGCTTTAGCCCTCCCCTCCGCTGCCGTACAGGTGAGCGCACCCTCCGCAGCCAGGCAGCCCCGCAGGCCCCCTGCTCTCTGGGGTAAGGCTCCTCGCCCCTCAGGGAACCCTTTCGGAAACTGCCTCCACCCCACTCTGCTGTTCCCCAGTATGTTCCCAGTTGCCCGCGTTTCCCGTGAAAGAAAAGTGTACCTCCTGTAATAACCCGCTGACAGCCTTCTCTTCTGTTATTTCTTAGTCATCTGATAGATTGCATCGCCGGTACGTTACGCGGCATCGCTGCTCCTTCGCCTGTGCAGCAGACCCTTTGCGTACCGCATCTGCACAGGGGCCATGTGGGTGGCACATACAGAAGGGGGAAACGTGTTTCTTTAAATCTCAGGAGCCTTGGTGCTTGTGAGTTAAGTAGTTGAGAAACCTTACCATACTTAAGTACGGTATTAAGTGCATATATACTTTGTTGCCTTTAAGCACATGGACAATCTCAAAAGCATGAGACTGACATCATGAAGACAGACATCATGCTTTCTTCAGCCTTCTTTTATTATACTCTTCCTGCTGCAGTGAAGAGTTGGTTTTCAATTGTCATAATGCTTAGTGGAATGTCAGAAAAAGAAACATTTTTGAAAAATAATCCTAGTGAAAACAAAATCAAGGATCAGTTCTAGTTTATATTATTTTTTGCTCTTAATGATTCCTTATATTTTGAAAGCATAGTAGCAATATTTTCAGTGATACTTTTGTAGCTATCTAGTTTTAGGCTGCATATAAGTAACATTACTAATTAAGAATATTGAAAATAGCAGTTTCTTTTTAGTTTTCTTTCTAGCTAAAGCTTAAATATAAAGGGAGATTCTGGTGAGATGATGATGGTCTTATTATTAATGCTAATCTTATTTGTGTGCACGCTGAACTGTTCAATTGGCTATTTATGGTGTGTGTTTCCTGCAAGCACATCTTGAGTTTTGCTAGATACTATTCTTGTGACCCATCTACAGTGAAACAGTGATAAGATGCAAGAAGTAATATTGTTATTGTAATATTAAAGGGCTTTACTTGAATATTCTCAACGCTTTTGCAAACACTTGGCTAGCAAAAGGAAGAAAGGAAATGTAATGGTGTCCATGTGGGCTGTAAGTTGTGAAGAACAGAGCCTGGGGGTCTTTGCATTAAGTAGTAGGGAAATAACAGTTCCCTGAACACTAGGACATGGTGCCAGTTACTTGGGTTAGTAGTAATGTCTGACTGAAATGTACTGGGTTTAGTACAAAAGGACATGGGTTTAGTAAATAGGCAACTATATACTTGGAGATACAGAATAAGTATGCAAAACAAATCCATTGTAAGTATATGTTCACTAAAATGACTCAATGTGACAGCAAGTTGAAAGAGTTCTGTAGAGGTGTATCCTTTAATAAGAAGTCATTAATTGCCTTTGAGCACAAACTGTTCAAAACAACTTTGAAATTCAGTGTTGCTTCATCAGGTAATCCATTGCCTGCAGGGAATAAAAACACAGGAGCAGATTCTGAAGATCTGAAGTGATTCAGAAAAGCACAGTTGGTTTTTTGTTTAAGAAAATAAGTACAACTGAACTAAATGGGGGCAAGGTAGTTCTCTCCCACATAGCGTACAGCTCCTATGTTGTCTATGCTAAACCCACAAGTTTTGGTCAACAAGTGGCTGATGTGTCCTCAGTACCAGTGACAGACTGGAGTGGAACTTCATTTTCTTCTCCCCATAGTAACTCCACACTTAGAAGACTTGAGCAGGAAAGGTGTTATCTTACATTATTGCCTTTAAATTGTCAGACAGCGTTAATAGAGGAGACAAACATAACTGCTAGTACTGTGCTTCTTTTTTTCTTGCTGTATTTTTCCATACATCAAGATACATCAAGATTGATATGCTACTAATACTAGAACTAATTTTGTTTTTTATATGCTTTTGTTATTTCCTTATTCAGCATTACACAGAAAATAATATTATGGTGATTAAATACTGAAATTAATAAGCATAGCCTCTTTATTTAATGGATCTTATTTTTTTCCCCTTGTTAGAAAGGAACATATCTGAAGAGATTGGGTACTGTATTAGTAAGAGATTGAGTACTGTATTATTGCTTTAACATACTAGCACACCAACTTCTTAGTAGAGAATGTGCAAAGCTGCAAACCAAAAATATTAAATTTTTTAAAATATACAGTAGTTTTTAATTATTCCTACTAATATAATTTGAAACATCACTGAAACTCTTCCGTAACAAAACCAGTCTCTTTTTTTGGCAGTGACATTTCTAACTCACTACCTGCATTGGTTACCAAATGTTAAAAACACATGGAAAGCATTATGAAACTTCACATTTAGAAATAGTTCAGAGATTTGATGTGCTTCTTGTGATCATCTTCACAGGTATGTTTAACATGTAGGATCATATAATAAAACTCTTTCCTCTTTATAAGTTTGGGACAAAAAGATCTGGTAACCATGAATTTAAATGGGAAGAAAAAACATAATTAAAAGTGGAAGAAAATAGGCTTGTGAAGAGGTATATTGTATACCAGTTCTGTAATTGAATGTGAGTTTTAAGTATGTTCATAAAGTAAGGTTTGTTGTAACTTAAAATTACCATTTTGCATGTTTTTTTTTTAATAGGGAAAATTGTTAGGAGGAATAATGAAAGGGACTTGCTGTCTGCTCATTATTATAGGTACTTACTCTGTGTCCTTTGTAGCAGAGTGTATTGTATAAATATTAGTTCCTAAAAAAAAAGTAATAATAAATGTAATTCGCAATTCTAGATTAAATATTGTAGAAAATGTGCATATCACCAGTTCAGAATTGTGTGGTTTTCTGACTAATCCACTTTTAATAAGTCTAATACAAAACCAAATAGTTAATAATTTCTAAATTTTACACTTTTGAGCTGTTTGACGTACATTGTAGCACCTGAATTTTTTTCGCATCTCTAAATTAGAGATTTTATTTACAGATAATTTATTATTTTTATTAATTTTACAGCACTCTAAGACAACATAACACTGGAATTACATTAAAGAGATCTTACTAAATGAGAAAGGGTCTGAACTAACTTCCATTGAGATTAATGATATGTCTGTTTATGCTAATGCAGTTGCTCCTGGCTTTGTTTTTGACCAAAATCATGGCTGATTGCTGATTACATGATGCTTTAAAGCATTAAGTTTTGGCTGAAGAACCTTTCAAAAATTCTGTAGACCTTTAAAGTTGATTTCTGGATAAATGTAATTGTAACCATGGAAGAAAATCATCTCTTGCCCAGGTCTTTAAAAATGTCATTAAAGTTGATGTGAACTGGTATTTACTTGAAGATTATTGCCTCCTATATATTGAGAGAAATGAAGGGCAGCTGGTGTGAATGTCCTTTCCATTTAGTATTTCTGATCAACCTGGAATAAGAACTGGAATTCTTTCTGGAATAAGAAATGATGAAGAACAATGTGCTGATTTTTTCAGCACTCTAGGGGACCCTTCCAGAACCCATTCTGGATAAGAATATTTCAGATGACTGATGTCGTTGATATTATATATGTTTTTTTGTGTGTGTCCTGATTAAACCAATTACATAAATATGAATCTCTTACCAGATCTTGTCATGATTTTTGTTAATTGGTTATGTTAGCATGGCTTTGATCTCCCGGTGTGTTGTGTTAGTGAAAGATATGGCAAAGCTTATGGTGATTTAATGGTTATTGTACATTCAGTATGATTGTGTTTCCATGAGAGCTTCTTATATATATATATATATATTACAATTGAGCTACTTTAATATTACTGTTGCTTCAGGAGCATTAAATGAGCTCTTTAATCCTCAGTCTATCATATTAACACTGGAGACTTTTCTCCCCCAGGTTTGCATTCACCGTGTCAGATCGTGCAGCAGCATTCGCTTTATAAAATCAAAATACGTGTGCGTGTTTGACAAATCTGCCCTCAAGTTTAGTCATCAGCAACGATTATTCAGAACATCTGCTGGTAATCTTTTTCATAATAGAATAATTTATTTTTTGTTAATTTATGGATGTTATGTTAGTGATTCATATATCACTGGTATGTAGACTATTTCTGATGCTTTCGGATTTTTCTGTTTGATATCTTGCATTTTATATTAAACATGCTGTTTCCTTATTGTCTGTTTTAAGTTTCATGCGGCCAAATTGTCCAGTTTAAGCTTTCTGACATTGGAGAAGGAATTACAGAGGTGACTGTAAAAGAATGGTAAGCTCTACTTTCTTCAAAATGTACTAAAAAAATCGGCAAGTAGTTTAACTGTTACATTATCAACTATTTGTCTGAGAATGTTTTCTAGCTAAGTTTTTTAAGTTTTATGTTATATGTTTTAAAGCCCTGTATATACAGAGCTTTATATTTTGTTTGTTTACAATCTGTTTATTTGGGAGTGGAAAAGATGGAAAGAAAGGGATGCCATAACTGCACCTTTATATAATACTGTAGCAGTGATAAATATTTTTTAGAGCACAGGAGGTCTGTCTTCTATTACACTTAGTCTGAACTTCAGAAACAAATTACTAGTCTGGAGAACCACCATAATTTTATCCTATAACCCTTCTCTATTTACTCTGGTAAAAGGTTTGAACATTTAAATTGTTTGTAAAAAAGCCAGTGATGAATGGATTAAACAAAATCAAAGTGTACAGTAAAGAAAGGCAGTGTTGAAATGCCTTGTTCTTTGTATATATAGGTGAAAACATCTACCCTTTCATTGAAGACAGTGTTTCCCACTTACAGTTTCTTTTCTGAAACTGATCATATACTGATCCCAGTGATTTGAAATTAAGAACTTCCTTTGGTTCTGACTAAGCTGGACTCATTTGTATTTTAATATGTTTAATAAAATAAACACTCTGCTTTACTAAAGTAATACTAAAAATATATGTCTGGTATTCTAAACCATTGTGTTATTTCACAAAGGGTTCTGCATCAGTCAGGCAAAAGGAAAATAGCAAATGTATCCATTAGATGGAATTTCTCTTCTTATTTGGAATTCATTGTTATGTTGTGGGGATGCACATAACTGAACAAAAGAATACACAGCATAGATTTTCACAGTTAATATGTTTTATACTAGGCTATGTCTTATCTTTTAGGTATATAAAAGAAGGTGATAGCGTGTCTCAGTTTGATAACATCTGTGAAGTACAAAGTGACAAAGCTTCTGTTACTATCACTAGTCGTTATGATGGCATCATTAGAAAACTCCATTATAATTTAGATGAAATTGCTTGTGTTGGTAAACCATTAGTGGACATTGAAATCGATGCTTCAAAAGGTATTGTAGGCTGTTTTTTTCTCTTGCGTTTTTTTCTCTTTATGTTTGTTGTCATAAAACCATTAATGACAGAGGAGTTTACTTTTTTCCCCTGAAAATCTTAAAACTGAATTTTTTTTTTCTCTTTTTAAATCAAGAAAGTTGAGTAGAAAAAGCTATGATATTTTACTAGGATTTAGAATCTCAAAAGCCAGATGTTTCCTATTGGAAATTTAGCTTAATCATCAGCCTTTAGCATGCTGTGTCCCCAAGAATAGTAGCTCCAAGTAAATGTTAAAAACTTCAGCTATCATAGAATCACAAAATAGTTAAGGTTGGAGTTTAACTTTACTCTATTGTAAGCATTTGTTAAAGTTTTTCTTTTTGTTTGCAGGTCTTGCTTCAGAAGAAGATGTTGTTGAAACACCTCCTGTGTCTCACGAAGAGCACACTCACCAAGAGATAAAAGGTCTCAAAACATTAGCAACCCCTGCTGTTCGTCGCCTGGCCATGGAGAATAATGTGAGTTTGTTGAATCAGGTCCCACTGCATTTTATCCATCTTTTAATATAGCAGTTGGCAGATTTGATCTAGGGGAAAGAGCATTGAGAAATTATCTGTTTTCACAACATACATATTGCAAAAGCGTAAAAAATGTTGTAAAGAGGGTTGTGCTTTCTCACGATTGTGGTGGATGCTTCAGGCTGGAGATTAAGAATTCCTTTTTAAAATAAAAAATATAAAGTATCAGAATAGTTTCCTGGCACAAAGGAAGGAAGAAGGGAAAGTAGAATATGAATATAGAGGAATATTCTCTGAATACTGCATTGATTTTGAGTCAATTGAAATTGATTTGAATCTTGTGCATTTTTAGGAGAAAAACAAAGCAATAGTAAGAGAAAATTAAGTAACAAAAAGCTTTCCTCAAATTAGCATTTTGGTACTGATCCTGTGAAGTGATTAAGAGGTATTCATAGTTTCCCTTTGAAGTGTGCTATTAGACACATAGTGGGCCTTCTGGATAATTTGAATAGTGTTAAGTACCTAATAAAGCACAGAATGGGAAAGAAAAGAAAACTGAAAGCATGTTAGATAAGTGGAATAATTTTTAACCATAGCTTACAATATAGTATATTTTTATATTGCTGTAAAAACAAAAGTGTCATAGCTTGTTATGTACTTTTCAGATTAAATTGAGTGAAGTTGTTGGAACAGGGAAAGATAAGAGAATCCTTAAAGAAGACATCCTCAATTACTTGGCCAAGCAAACAGGAGCTATTTTACCTCCATCACCAAAGGCTGAAATTATGCCACCTTTGCCAAAATCAGAGACTGTGCCAGCTGCTCCAAAGGACAAAGCACGCAAAATTCCTGTACCTGTTTTTAGACCCATTGTGCTTTCAGGAAAAGATAGAACTGAGCCTATAACAGGTAAGTAATGAAATTTAAAATATTGAAACTGTGTTCAACAGTAGACTACCAGTAAATGCTACTCAGTGAACAGCTGAATCCTTTTGATAAGAGAATGTTTCGTGTTACTGTCTTGCAAGTGAGCAATAGGAAAACTTGTTCTGTTAAAAGACATCTCATGAAAGGATTACTTTATGGAATAATTACTCATCTTTTGGTTGGATGGAGTTGCACTTCTGAAGTGCACTTCTGCATTTTTAATCAGTTTTCAAATGTATACTGGAACAGGTAGGAATTCTGAAATATGTGAATTTGATCATAGCATGAATCACTATGCTGTTAATGGCAAACTGCAATAAATTTAAGTGCTTAATAATAATGTACTTCACATTTGTTGTGAAGAGGAAGGCAACAAAAGACTAAGGGAAGAAAAATCACATTAAAAAAGGAAGATGAAAGGTTTTTGCTTACCTTTCATGCAGCGTATATATGGAGAGGGTGAAAAGAGTGGTCAAGATTATTATGATTTCAAGTACATACATACTTAGGTGAGATATTCAGTAATGTAATTTGAAATACTGTACCTGCAAAAATAGAGTTACATGTGAAATTTACCTTATCCTTTTATTTGTTGTGATTGAGTTTGGTAAGTTTCATTTTTTTGAAGTTGTGTGATTTGTTTAATGGTAACTAATAATTTTAATTTCACCGTAACTTCCCAGGAGGTTGTCTTAAAAAGTCAGTGAATATTTTCCAGGTTTTCACAAGACAATGGTAAAGACTATGAGTGCTGCCCTGAAGATACCTCACTTTGGTTATTCTGATGAGGTTGATTTGACTCAGCTTGTTCAGCTGCGAGAAGAGCTGAAACCTCTGGCACAAATTCGTGGAGTTAAGCTTTCTTTTATGCCTTTCTTCATAAAGGTGAGATATGCAGCAGAACACTGTATGGAGTACTTGTGCAGATCTTCCCAAATTGAATCCCCACTGATTGTTCAAATTTTGGAGCATCTCTCTATGATCTGAGTAGTGATAGGTCACAAGAAAAGTCTCAACTTTTCTTGTTATTGAACCACTTGTGTGAATTTACTGTTGGAATTGTAGTTAGGGTTATATGATACAATGAAAAAAAATTGAAACGTTAATGGGGAAGGATAGAGCAGATAAAGCAGTATTTATTAGGGGAGCAAGTATCACATCACATCACAAAACAAATTTTGGAAACAATATTTTTTATGAGGTCTATTAAAAGGATCGTCACCAGAAATGTATCATTATTACTGTTATTATATTTTTCTTGATAATGAATCCCTCAGGTGAATCAGCATGACTCTTCTGCTCTTTGGAAGACCAGACACTTGCACTTATTTAGTTGCCATTGTTTCATTTCCAACTGTTGCCATCAATGAAGGCTGAAGCACTTCCTAAGCTTCTTGTTGAACACATAGCTTAATCTGAAACTTCTGGTAATGCAATTAGAGTGCTAAGTAAGCACTCATTCTGCTCCTTCTATAGGGGGAATTAATAATACTTCCTTGTAACAATTTTCATTTAAGTGAAGAGCTGAGAATGACATTGCTGCTGAATCACATAACTTTTGTTTTGGGATATATGATTTGAGTTGTAGAACAGAAATGAAAAATGCAGATTCAGCCTTAATGATGTTTTTTATATGTCTGTCTGATGTATGTTTGGTTTTTGTAAGTTCTTTTTTTAATTCAGCTATCTTAATGTCAGAACATCAATAAGCAAGTTTAGGAGAGTTTAAACTAAATTTGATTGCATAGAGGAAATGCATGTTATTAAATTAAATTGTCTCTCAACATTCCTTCCTTTTCATGCAACTCTCTGTTTTAAAAATACTAAATCTATTACTATTATTATTATTATTATTATTATTATTATTAATTCAACAGGCAGCCTCCCTGGGATTATTGCAGTATCCCATTCTTAATGCTTCTTTGGATGAAAGCTGTAAAAATGTCACATATAAGGTTTGTAAACTACTGATAAAAGTTGTGAACTTCAAATGTCTGAGCTAACTGTACGAACTAAAATTATGGTGATGTGCTTGAAAATAATGTGTGTGTCCAGGTTCTAAGATTAATTGTATTTATTATTTATCCTATTTCAGTATTTTGTTCAATGAGAGTTACTTTTTTATTCAGGCTTGCTTCAAAAAAGCATATTAACATAGTGATTTTCTGTTTTTCACCTGAAGATGGGCTAGACATTTAAAATGAGAATATTTAAAATCTAATACAGTTACTTAAAAGTAATGGCACAATGGTTCCAGGATTTTTATTTCCTGGACATGCAGTTGCCAAAATCAATTTGCACTTTGTAGATGCAGAAAGCTATTATTTAAAAATTTACATCCCCTTTTCCCTTGAAGTTGTTTTGAAGAATTGCTTACTACAGACAGCAGTCTCTAGGTTGAAATAATATCTAGAGAAAAGTTTATTCAACTGCTTTTTAATGTAAAATGCATTTTATGTTAACTACTTCTGTTAATGTCTGGTTAATTGAACTTATTGCAGGCTTCACATAACATTGGAGTTGCTATGGACACAGAACAAGGTTTAATCGTCCCCAATGTGAAAAATGTTCAAGTCTGTAGTGTGTTTGAAATTGCCTCTGAATTAAATCGCCTCAAGTCCTTGGGCTCTGCAGGCCAGCTGGGAACAAATGATCTCAATGGGGGAACATTCACTCTTTCAAATATTGGCACAGTAAGTAGAGGAAAAGTGAGAATTTACATCTGAAAACTGCCTCTGAAATTAATACCTTTGAAAAGTTAAAAGTGAACAGACCCTGTAGGAATCAGTGCAGTAGACAGTAAATAGTTAACCAATATCCCCAACTTTTTCTTTTCTAGGTTGGTGGCACTTATGCCAAAGCAGTGATACTGCCTCCTGAAGTAGCTATTGGAGCACTTGGAAAGATACAGGTATGAGAACCACCTCAGTGGTGTGAGTGTTTAGCTAGCCAGGGTTATCTGTAATGAAAATGAAACTGGGGTGTCCCTTTGTTTTGCTTTAAAGATGCAATATGAAGAGGAAATGTTTATATAAACTCTATAGTTTGTGACTGAAAAGTTGTGTGGTGTTTTCGGCTGTCTGTGCAGTCACCAAATATTTAAATAGTGGTGTCTGATGCCAAAAGTTCAGTTTTGTTTTCTAGCATCCTTTTATATTTCAAGCACATTCTGTACGGCCTTTTAGTTCTTAAGAAAGGATTTTACAAAAAAAAAAAAAATTTTACAAGTTTTCCAACATGATGATAGCATTTTTGCTGTCATCAAGGAAAAAAACTGAGGCTAAAAAAGTATTCCAATAATGAAGTTTAATTTAATGAGCCAGATGGCTGAGTCCAAATGGAACTCTGCATGATGAAGACAATTCTGTATTTTCTGCTTTTCAGGCTTTAATTCTTTAATACAGGCATTTGAGATCAATGCTGGCGATTAAATTAGTATTAATTTAAAGTACTTTTTTCTATGCTCTTCCTCTGCACTTTTTGTTTAGTGGTTTAAGAAAAACATCACTTTGAGCTCTAATGATGCAATAAACTATTCAGGAAGAAACTTTTGAGTCAAGAAAGGTTTTCTCTTCTTCAGTATTTCCAGGATGGTGGAAGAAGGTTATGACTGTTTATTATCTAGGTTTGCAATATATTCTTATCTGCATCACAAACAATAATATGAAGATGTTTGGGTTTTTGAATGGCACTACTGCTGTCTGTTTAAATTGAAATTTAAAAATTATCCGTACTGAAATACAGACTTGCTAATGGAAGTTTGTGTTGTTTCTTTTGTCTGTTTGTTTTTCTTCCTCTGATTTATAGGTTCTCCCTCGGTTTAATGGTAAAGGGGAAGTATTCCAGGCCCAGATAATGAATGTGAGTTGGTCAGCTGATCACCGCATCATTGATGGAGCGACAATGGCCCGGTTTTCTAACTTGTGGAAATCTTACCTGGAAAATCCTGCTTCGATGCTGCTAGACCTTAAATAAAGGAAACCAAGACCAGAATATGCCTTTAAACTCTGTGGATATACTGAATAATTATAAAAGCTGGCTCTGCTAGCACATGCCCTTTGCTACTCACATTATAAGAGAATGTTATGGGGTTAAAAATTCTCAACAGCTGGTATTAGTGTATCAATTAGCTGTTTCTTTCTTTAATCAGTAATGCTGTAATTTCTTCTACAGCAGACTATCAAACTTAATGGGTCATGACATGACTTCAGAATATGCTGATGGAATGTCTTCATTTTTATAATACATGCAGCTGTGAGGGTGGTGTGAGTGAATGACACTGATCTTCATCTGCAGTATTTATAATCAGATTAAATGGCTTTGAAGGGAAATACTCAAAGTTATTCCTTGTTGGACATAAATTCATTCTAACAAATAATATCAAAATTCCAGAACAATTTATAAAAAAATTATATACAAATAAAATGCCTTTTATGCTTCAGTTGTAAGATGTCCAGAGAACTTTTTGTTGTTTAACTGAGTAAGCCTCTCAAATCTTTTGCTAGTCCACTTTTTCCTGGCAATTACCTGCACAGGTACTCTTTATCAGCTTATCAATGAAGAGGCCATATTTCTTCAAATGCTTACTGATAACATTTACTGATAACTATCAGGGCCTGATACTCTCTAGAATATCCTGTATTTTTATAGGCTGGAAGTAGTTGCAGTACTTAAATACTTTCCAGTTATTTTTGTTTCTTATAGAAACCATCAGTGTTTAAAAAAAAAAAAAAAGACTAAAAAAAGGAGCATCTCATTTGTTACTCTGCCTGACAGTAAGCAGAAAGTATTCTAAGAGCTTTCATTGCCTTGTATTACTGACATTCAGATACTAGAATTTGACAGACTGATCAGGTACAACAAAGAATTAATAACATTTAAAAAGTACTGTGTGAGAGAATGACTTATATAATTATCATCATATAATTATATAATCTGTAATTAATAGATTAAAGTTAATGCCTTCAGAACACATGGCAGTTATGTGGCTTTAAGGTAAGCTTAAGAGGGGATGAGTATTGCACTGGTTATTTAACAGGAGATACAGAGAAAACTGTTGGATGTAAATACCTTCTAGAAACATAAGTTGCAAACAGACACAAGGAATGACTGTTAAACAAACTTAAAAATAATTTGTGAGGCATGAAATGGCTATTTTCATCTTTCTTTAGATAGGTGAAAAACTGCCTCTAAGGGATTACTTTCCAGAATTGTAGACCAAAGTTGTCTAGTGCATTTAGCTATGAAGATGCAAGACATAAGCTGACAGAGGTAGAATCTCTGCTCTCCTTGATGCTAACAGTGAGCAAGAGGAAAGCTGGTGATGTAGGGGAGCAAGTATACATGTAAGGTGCTATTCATACATATTGTGGTATAAGGGTTTTTTATATATAGGTCGTTTCTTGCAAAGCTTAACTAATATATCGTGCTTATCACCCATTAAATTTTTCTCAGATTTATTTATTCCTAATAAAAAAAATTAAATAAAAACACATAGTAATACTGGTCTTACTTGTGAATTTTATGCCTGCAATCCTGAACAGGTGATTCAAACTTTTATTTCTTCTAATCTTAAAGAATTTACTGCACTCAAGTCTACTAAAAGAACACAGCCTAATGGCAACTTCCCTGCAAGTAGGATTTCTGACAGAGTTTTTTTCCTTTTATCCTCTTCTAGGGCTCTTTGAAGAAATAGAGTGTTAAAAATATTTCATGATTGGAAGCATGAAAGGGGTGAGTAATAACCCCTCTGCACACCCTGATGAAGATTACTTTTCAGTTTGGACTTTTGTTCAAGAATTTTTCAAATTATCAGATAAGCATGGGCAAAAATAACAAAATATTTGGTGATGTAGTGCTGTTTCTACTCTAATTAGTCAACGTTACTATTTAATAGCACTTTGAAGCTCCCCTATCTTGCAGAAGAACATTACTAGATTAAAGCAAGTAACTTATTTTGAATTAAGAACAAGCTTATTTTTCGTTGTGGAACATAACAAATACTCCTTTGTTCTTTTTGTGCACAATTTGTTACTTCTGTTCATGGGAGTCGGATCGCATTCTGCAAACTGCAAAGGGGTGTGGTAAATACTTGGTGGGGTTGCAGCAGAGCCTCATGTGATACCTTCTATTCTCAGCATAGGTTAAAATTAGAACTAGGCTGACATTGCATTGGAGTCTGAGTGAAAGTCCTGAATGGTTTTGGTAGTGCAGACAAGCTTTGTAATCTATCCCTGCTTTTGCCCAGAAAGCTATGAGTCAGAAAATCCTTGAAGACACCAAATAATTGAGGTAAGGTGAGTAACTCTTTTAGTTGCCTGAAGTTGTTGGGATATCTGATTAGTTGGGAGTAAATTTGCAGTAGTTTTACAGCCATGCTTGGAAATTGATTTCTGAAAAGTTGGCCATGAAGACAGGATTATGTTCTTTATTTTCCTAACAAAAAATAAGATTAAGAATAGGCAGCTTTTGGTGCTAGTCCTGCTATTATATAATTAAATCTCCTTGAAAACGTAGTCATATACTTGGGCCCTTTGTCATGTTTCATGGTTCTAAACCAGTATTTATTGAATAATATGCATTCCACAAGCAAAAGAGAGTTGCCCTATATAAGCTTTACTAAAAATAAGTATTGTTTCAACTGTCCAACACGATACTGGTTTTAGTACAAGTACTAACATCTCTTTTCTGCACAACTTATGTAAAAAGATTTCTATTTTTCAACTTAAATGATAGAAAAGATTACTTTGAAAGACAGACATGTAGCAATTATTGTAAGGAAATATATGAATGAAAAGACATGGAGTTTCACTTTGGTTGTTATCCACCTGCTTGTTGGGAAGAAAGTTATCCTCATTTTTTTAGTTTGAATGGGTATGTAAGATGTTTTTCATATTTGTCCCTGCAAATATTAGTAAAAAGTTTGAAAGGAAGCATTCAGATAATCAGTGTTCAGGGTACGCTGCTGTTGGCATAAAGTTTAGCTTTCCAAGATTATCTGAATATCCCTATCTTGGTTCCAGTTTATCTCCAAAGAAAACCAAACCCTTTCTGAAATAACTACAATAATAGGAATAAGAGTGTTTTTAAGAGGGGTGGAGATGACTCTGACTGAGTATCCTACTTTGATGCACTTCAGAAAAATAGGTATTAATTATTTTTTTGCTTTTGTATAACTTTTTTTTCTGTTTGGGTTTTTTTGTTGTTATTTTTTGTTTTGGTTTTGGTTTTTTATTTTTTTTTAATGTGGATCCTGACACTCAGCAGAGCTACAAGAAGATTTGTTGAAACAGTATAAAAAGCCTTCTCTTAAAGGTAATGCATTACAAACTGTAAAATATATTGTAATGAGTTAAACTATGAATAACATTAAGTCAAATAAAATGTCATAATTTACTCCCAGCAAATGTTCGGTTTTGCTAAAGTGCAAAACTCCTCTATTTACAAAGCTCCCAGGATGCATCTACTAAGATTAAACTGCCTTAAATTGCAGGTAACAGCTTAATTTCTCCTGGGAAGGGAATGAATGCTCATATCTGCATTCAATAATTGTGGTCAGTACTTAGCCTTGAAAATTGGAAGGACTTGAGAGAAGCAGTTGTTCATTGACTAAGAATGCAGAGAGATTGCAATAATACCATTTCTTATTTTAAGAAAATGTACCTAGCTGCAATTACCTGTTTTTCTAAAAAGAAAGCAGTTGGTAACATTCTGCTGGTACCTATACATTAACTACATTTAATAATACAATCAAGTCAGTATTGCAGTCTTTAGTTTTCACATCACTGTTTCCATCTGGTAGATGATACTTGCGCTAAGGCACCGAGCCTGAAATTCACAGTCAGATTCCTGTGGCTGAATCTGAGCATGTGAGGATCATGACTGAAACTGCAGTTTGCCTGGGAACATTCAGTGATGTGAAGAGGCTCTGGGAGGTGCGAATACACAAGATAAGTGAAGAATTACAGAAAGAAAAAGAATTTAGAGAGAGATGTGCAGGAAGGTAGGTGTATTGTAGATCTTCAAGCATATGAAAAGCTAGATCACATCTTAATATTTCAGAAGACTGTAACAGTTCCAACTCATCTATAATCTCATTGTTTATTCGTTACTCCAGCAGAATTCCCACCAATTAGAATATCACAGTGTGGTCAGGTCAAACCAGAAATTGTGTATACATTATGTGCACATTACATCCCCCAAATTCTCTCCTGTGTGGATATTCTCACCAGAATGTGAAAATGTTATACTTTATTCTCCAGGGAGAATAACTCTGTTAACAGGGTTGCTTGGTCTTCTGCCAAGCCAGCAATTTAATGAAATGTGAAGATATTTAGCATTCTGTTTTTGGAAATCTTCCTAGTATGTCAGATGTGTTTGAAACGGAATAACAAAATTACAAGTTGCCAATGGAAAATACAAGCAGACAATTAGCCTAATGTTTGTAATTCTTGCTTAAGTCCTCCTAGGAACTAATCAAGTTATAATAATCCTTGGCTGATTGTGTTTGATTTCACTTACAATTGGTGGAAGGCTTTCCTTACAGGAGATTGCTTCAAAATGAATGGCTGTGGAACTTAATCCCACATGACTTGATATTTTGTTGCCCTGTTGCAACATGATAAAAGTGAGTAGTTACATTGCCCTTCTGTATTTTGACTGTAATTACATCAACCAAACATTACTTTAGTTTCTTGTTTTCGCTCAAGTTTGTATTATATGTAGCATCCACATATAATAATTGTTGACATCAAAAAAATCCACTCTATCTTTGTTCCCAAAAGTAGTAATTATTGCTTGTATTTATTGCTGCATCTCTGACAGTTCTTTTTTTCCCTTCTAGGCTGATACTTGTCTGGGAGGAGAGAGCCACTTTAGCAAAGCTCAAAGAAAAAGTTATTCATGAAGATGGAAGAGCAATTTTAAGGATAGAGGAAGAAGAATGGAAGGTGGTCTTGATAGGAATGAATATTGCTTGGACTGATTTACTGGAAATTGAGAGTTTATTACATAAATCTTAAATCTTCATTTAACATTAACACACCAGGACTGCTGAAGACCCTCTTTGTTTTGGTGCATGAAAATACTTTTTACAGTTGTTTACTTTCTATTTCAAAGAGTGAAAATGAGCCAGCAGATCCCCAGAATACTAATGTTCTGGTTTCTCATGCATGGGGTGAAGCAGCCTTTTGTAGAATCAGTGACAGAGTGGGAGCCAACAGTCTGTTCTGAGACACACAAACAAGCAGGTGCCAGTTCCTATGAAGTGGTGAGAATTGGAGTATTTTGAGGCCAGTGAAGAGGGTCACAGCCAGTAATACTCTGGTGGTCCCTAGGTCAGTGTTTCTTGTTCAGGCCTTGTAATATACAAGTTTTTTTCTATTCCTCAGCTCTTGTACTATCAGCTGCTCTCAGTGTTTCTTAACAGAACAGGAAATACAATTTAATCATCATTTAAACACAAAGAGCTATTTAGAGCAGTTTCACCTTCAGTTATATTGGCTTTGTTAAATAACAGAAACAAAAGCAAGCCTGAGTAACAAGACTGTTACTGTGTCAAATAAAACTTCTACCTAGGCCTATATTCTTGTAAATTAAGCTTAATTTCTTCTGGTTCATATTTCTTGTCTTAGACTCTACCTTCATGCCTACTGAAACTACTCCACCTCCAGGAATGGCAGCTTCATAGAACTTCTTTGCAGAAAATTCCTCAGTTCATTGGAAGATTTCACAATCTTGTTGTTCTGGATCTGTCCCGGAACTCAATTGAAAGTGTACCTAAAGAAATTGGTGAGCTGTGCTTGCTTTGTTTTTTAAACTGCTTTTCTAAGAAAATTAATCTGACACAAACATGCAATTTTTGTGCACTTTGCCTGTGTAACAATCCTATTGGGTAGTGTGAAAACAGACAATTTGAATCTGACAATGAGATGGAGATCTGAAACCTACGTATTCCATATAAATTAAAGGAAAAAAAAAAAAAAAAAAAAAGCTGGATGAAGGAGATGTCTTTATGAAAGGTTCCCATGAGGAAAAAAAAGCTTGTGAGCACAGCAGGTACTAGATATCAGAATGCAGCTAGAAAAGTGATATTGAAAAACAGGCCTCAGGTTTTGAGTCCACAGCATGAGTAGCCTATGTTTTAGTTGTCGGTCGGGTTTTTTTTGTAGCACTCTACTGAAGTTCAGTTCTGTACTAAAGAGTCTTGATGTTTGAATTTGTTTGAATTTCAGAAAATCTTTTTTTTTTTTCTTTTTTTTTTTTTTTAAGAACAAAGAGCACTTGTTTAGCAGCATAAGGATAATACAAAATGAGTAATATTGTACTTCAGATAGAATTAACATGAACATTTATGATTTCTCATCTGTGCCCTCTGCAGGCCAGCTGACTAGCCTCCAGGAGCTGCTTCTCAGTTACAATAGAATAAAGTCTGTTCCTGAGGAAATAAGTAACTGTGTCAGTCTGGAAAGACTGGAACTGGCTGTCAACAGGAGTATTTGTGATCTTCCTCCTCAGGTTTTAATGGACTGTTTTGTTTTGCTTAGTTTTGTCTAAATCATATTTTAAATTTATCCAAAATCGATTGTCATTAAATGTTGGACTCTGTGTTTTTAGATTTGCTTTGATACTCTGATTTCACAACTGCTCCACAGAAACACCTATGTGAACTATATTTGTATGACTAGTCAAACAGAAGCCACATGAGAAGGATGAGCATATACATATAGTTTAGTAGCTGATGAAGCCAGTCTTTATTTTGCTAGATAAATGGTTTGGTAGTGCATGTAGGACCGTGATATGCTTGATGTTTTTTTGTTTAGACTGAAGGTCTTCATTGATTTATGCCATTGAGGACCTGATACTTTAGCACAGAGAAGTTTCCTTTTATGTTTGAGAATGCAAATTCAGACCATATGCCAGGACACCACTGTATGATCTTCAGCAGAGCTGTTAGCTCTGAAATGGGTTTGTGTGATTTATACAGCTGCCTATGCATGAAGACTCAAATGAATGTTATTCTGAGATGCTGAATGCAATTAAGAGAGAATAAAAATAACTGCTTACCTACTACTGATCTTTAAATTGGACTGCTAAATGTGAATGAGATCTGCATCTCTGAGTCTCTTAGAAATTACAAGTATGTAACTATATTTGCTTGTTATAATTTATTTAAAAAACAGTAGTGGTAATAGCTGACAGCAGTCAGTCCCTTGCAAAATTGAGCGAGTCCAAACAGAAAAGTGTAATAACAAATCTTCAGATGAAAATTTACACTATTAATTAGAATGCAGAATTTACAAAATCTGTGTGAATACAGGTTATATGGTGTAATGTGGAGTGATAGCTATTAAATTAACAGTTCATAGCAAATACATAGTTCTGTCCTATTGAGGCTATGCTGATGTGAACACTGAAGCTGTGGTTGTATATACTTGAGTAGCACTCAGTGCTCAGACAGAGAAGATTTGCAATAAAACATCTTTGCATCCCTTGAACATTGTAAAACCACCTCAAGATGTGATTGACCAAAGGACTTAGGTGTTGCAATACTGAATGATGCTTTGTTTATTTGTAGAATGTCTTTCCATAGTAACAGATTTCACAATATGCAAGGTGTCTAGGATCACTGTAAAATACAGCCCATGCAATTTGAGCCATATACATCTAAATATCTAACTAATGAAAAATGGCATATTGCATAGAATATGAAATGCTAAGGACAACGCTGTCTTTAATATTCGGCTTCTCAAGGCTTGGGTTGTATCTATCTGCTTGATCAGTTTCAAACTTACCTACTTTCTGTGTGAGAACTGTAATTGTTATGTAATATCAGCTATGGCAACTCAAAAAACACTCTGTGTTTACTAAACAAATTCCAGAATGTGTTGTAATGTTTTTGAATGGTTTCTTTTTTCAGTCAACAGTATTAAAACAGTCCTGTAATGGAACAGCTATACAAACTTGAACTAAATCTCACTTACTTTTCAGCTCAGTGATTTAAAGAAGCTTTCACACGTAGATCTGTGCATGAATCAGTTCACTACCATCCCTTCAGCTCTTCTCAACATGCCCAATTTAGAATGGTTAGATATGGGAGGAAATAAAATCCAGGAGCTTCCTGATGTGATTGACAGGTAAATAAACTCAATGCTCACATTTTACTCTCAATTCCATTGTATTGATATTCCAGTTATTAAATCCTACTTCAAAATATTAATGTTAAATTCACTACAAACTTAAGATCTACCAGCCCTAATGTGATAGTTTGTATGAGCTGAAATAATCCAATCACCTTTGTTGCCTAACAAAATCTAATGTTTTAAACCAGATGTTAGGTGATTATCTTGAATACGGGGCTTCCTTTGAGAACTGTTATCTTATTTATGAGAGCCCTGTATGTGGCTGTAAAAATGAATCAATTAATTACTTTTTATTAATGAATTTTAAGATTAATTTTTTATATATCTGTTGTGCAAATTCCTATTTTACAGAATGGAAAATCTCCACACCTTATGGCTTCAAAGAAATGAGATAAAATCTTTGCCAGCAACCATTTGTAATATGAAAAATCTTAGTACTCTCGTCCTTAGCAACAACAAAATTAAAGATATTCCAGCTTGTATGAAGGATATGGCAAATCTGAGGTAAGAAAAAGCAACAGAAATATAAATAGTAGAAGGTAAGTTTTAAAGCCTCCCTAGAGTTGTGTATCATAGAGTGGCACTAAAGAAGGGAAAAAGAAAGGCATGTCCACTATTGTGCAGATGGACACAAGACCAAATAAAGCAGTATGATTACACAGATGCATGACAATTGAGGATCTGGTTGAGAAAGCTTTCTATACCATAACTTATTTAAATAGGTAAGCTATAATTGGTACAGTCTGCTCCTCTAGAAAAAGGAGACTGAAATACATTTTCTCATTTCTTAAAGGGGCAAATTAAAAGGCCACTTCTAATTGGCCTTTTATGTCACTCTCTAAAGCCAAGAATCTGGAGGAAAAATGTGCCAAGCATAAAAATGACAAAAGGTACAAGTTTGGCACTAACAAGTCAGGCATTCAAAATTACAGAAAAGGGATTAGGTCTAAGGATATGAGTAAAACTCTCCTGTACTTGATTTAAAAAAAAAAAAAAAAAGTAATTTGTAATTGGTAGAATCAAAAGTGTTATTTTGTATATTGTGACAGAAAATTTGCTAATGTTTGCATTTTCATTTGAGTTATTGGATGCTAGCCATTTTAGAGAAACAATGCTTGCCTAAATAAATCATGTCTAACCCAGTAAGACAATTCCTGTTTTCAGATGTTTTGGAAGAAGCAGCACCTAATTAAACAAGTTATGTACAAGCATAGACCTAGGGACAGACAAGGACCAAAGGACAGGGGTGGTTATTACCTTGCAAAGTTGGGGAGGATACAGGCATTTACACTCTGTTCTCATCCACTCATCTGTGTGTGGAAGTTCAGTAAGGCTGACAGTAGGATGAAAATCTGAAGATGAAATAGGACTGCAATATTTTCTTCCACCACCATCAGACACTGTTATTGAAAGGCAACTTCTTAGCTTAGTTTACTTAATATTACTAATGTAGTGGTTTGTTTAGCGTAAGAAAAGACTCATTTTTGCTCAAAATAATGTTTGAGGAATCTTAATTTAGTTTCAAGAGTTATCTCTGGACAAAATCTAGTGCAAGAGTAACCTTTCCTGGTGAATTGTCAGATTTGTCAACTTCAGAGACAACCCACTGGAGTTAGAAATAAAACTCCCTCCATGTGAGAATACAGAAGAGGAGGAAGAACGGGAGATGTTTGGCATTGAATTCATGCACATGTACATCCAGGAGTCACTCAAGAGAACAGGTACAGTGCTTTATTAATTCTGATCTTTCTGGAATACAGTGAGGAAGGGAAGGATAAAGTATATTAAAAAGCTAGGATACATATGCAAACGAACCATGAATAATCTTCTTAATAAATGAGTAAAACTTTAAAGAAAAAATGTTGACAGACTTCTGCTGAGGGCAGGGGCCCTCACTTCAGTATCAGGAGTTGGCACAGCAGGCCCCTGCATGAACAGCATATATTCTAGTAGGAATGTACTGGACCCATGCAAGATTGGAATAAATGTGCTTGAGTTACAACCTGGGTAACTAGAAGTTGATAGAAGTTTACACAGCATGGGTCTCCCACCACTGTTTGCCTCATGAAGCTCAATTTTCCCTGTTTTTGGTTGTTGTCCACATGGGACTGCCAAGGAAGGAGTTCCCAATGTACATATTTTAGCCATGAATTATTGACACTTGATAAAACAGATGTTTTCTCACAACTTGCCTTCCCTGACAGAAAATCCAATCACCTAAATAGAGCACCTCACAATTTCATCCCAGTTCTAAGTCACTGAAAAAAAAATGCTCTAGGTAGTCTCCAAAAGTAACAGCTTAGTTGAAGAGAACACACTAAGCTCTTCTCAATGGATGTGAAGGTGGCAGCCATTACTTGAACTGAGAACTTCATTCATTGAAGATATAAAATGTTCTTTCCTGCCTTCTTTTTACATATTGTGAAGCACTAAAAAATGAATGACTGAAATGCTTTTAGAACACTAAGCCAGTAAGCCAGTGTATTTTAATTTATTACTTTTTATATATTCATTTAATGAATGAATTATCAAATTAGCAAAAATATATCAAGAAGAGTTTAAAAATAAGTTTTCTTCCCTAACAGCTTCCTCTAGGACTGTGGGCTAATGAAAGTACCTAGAGCCTACCTATATAATTTAAGAGGAAACAATCATATAATATGCTAAGTTTGAAGGGACCCATTCAGACTGAAAATCAAGTCTGTTAATGTCTCTTCTTTTAACCTACTGTCTTTCAGGAAATCTGGAAAGTTGTACCTCTGATCCTTCTCCTATCATAAATGCTAAAGAATAAAGAATGTAACTGCAAATGAAAGAAAATATCAAGTATGCTGCCTAGCCTAGCAAAGAGGTTTACAACAGGTTTAAAATATTACTAGGGATTTTATTTTTCCACTTACGACAACTGGTTTGCATAGTTGTAATTCCCAGTGAAACTGGGAAATATATGACCTTTTCCTGGGTACATGAAAGACTAAAGCAGTTTTTTTGTAAGAAAATAATTATTTAAAAAAAAAATATCCATGGAAGCTGTCTGGATTTTTTTTCCTGCCAATTCCAAGTCCATCTTCTGTCACGTAGCTGTCTCTGGTAGCAAAGCTGGACTTGGGACAGCTGTCAACAGGACATTCTCCAAGGACACAGCAGACTCTGTATAATACTGTAGTGCAGCCTTATATCCTCGTTGTTGTAAATATTCAATCCGTCCATAATCAATGAGCAGTTTACAGAGGCAACCTATCTCCTTTCGTTCTTCAACACTAAGTATCCTAGTTTCATAAAAAGGAGAAAAAGAACAAATGTGTGAGAAGAAGAGTTATTGTTAATTTATATTAGTAGTTAAGCTTAGAAAAACTAATGAAATCACTAAGCTTATTTAAATTTGTGCAGCAAGCATGACTGTTTAAGTATTTTGAAACATGTCTATGAAAATTGTTTTTAAAGTAGAAAATTTCTATAAATTTATTAATTAAAGTCTTTCTGTAAAATGAATTATTTTGAGGACCCAAAACAATTTTAAGTACCCTAAACACTTCACTATACATAACTTGGCTTTCTGCTAAGAAAATCCATTTGCTAAGAAAAATTAAAAATGCCATACCCTTGTGAAGTATCAGCACCACTCTCTGTCTTGCTGCATGTTTGCTCGTGTTCTTCTGGGTCATTAGTTTGATCTTCACTTTCTGGACTTGCGGAGACTTTGGCTGTGATTTCTCTCATGCCACAAGTGGCCCAGCTACTCATTCTCTGAAAATAATGAAATTCTACTGGTCCAAGTCCTACTGATTTAAAAAACTCTCTGCCTACATAATGTGTCCAGTCACACTTGTGATGGCAGCACAGTGCAATAACAATTCCAGCTACAGGCTTACAGTCTTCCTTATTGTGTTCATTATCATCAGAGTTGTTAGAAGCCACCTCTGTCTTATCATTCCTAGAGCGTTTGGGTGCAGGCTCTTCATTTTCTCCATCACAGCAAGTTGTGTAACTTTCAACCAAGCATCTCAAAGCAAGATCTGGGAGAAAACAGATATACCCCTCACAAAAAACAGTGATTAACACCCTGCCATTATTTATACAGGGTGTATCATGTTTGGGAATGTACTTCCCACAAAGAATAATAAAAGCATACTTCACAAACTAAGCCAAAAAGGAATTTCAAGGATAAACTAAAAATTACAAGCATGCTTTGAAAACATGAACCCTAGCTACTAAATTAATATTATGAGAAGTCTGGAGCTACTAAGGGCTTATCCTCTTGAATTTTGTCCTGCATAAATGAATCTGAAATATTTTGGTTAACAAATTGACATATTGTAGGAGAACTTCCTCCCTGTAAAACAGGCAAGTATTTGTTCTGATGGTTTGGTATCTAGGACACAATTCAATATGTACATGTACTTTTGAAATGCTTCACTATATCATCTTTGTAAGAGTACCTATATAGGTCTCATATTTGAGATGTCTTTGTCTACACAGCAGATTTACAAGGTTAGAAAAAGTGTATTAGCTGAAAATTTGGCAGGACAGAAACATGTTATTCTCGTTTGTTTGCTTGGAATACATATTCAGGCAGCCAATACAAATTTAGAAAAAAATATTGTAGAGTAGAGGCTCTACAGTGTTAAAAAAAACCCATAACTTTCAATCTGTTCTACTCTATAAGGAGCAAGAAAAGTTTTACTTCTGTCTAAAGTAACCTTGCATCTATTGTCCATTTATTATTCCACTGAAGTCAACAAATATTTAGATTATAATTGCTAGATTCACCAACAAAGGGTCAGAGGGCAAGAAAAACTTAAAAGGACAGTTTGGACAATCAGTCCATTCCATTTGTTAAGTTGTAGTATCTTAATTTTTTGCAGTTAACACACATATAATTCATACCTGTTGCAGCCCCACACAAATGCTTCCCAATTCCTACTACAGGTAGTTTCTTCTTCTCCAAAACAGGCACCTTCTCTAGAGGAAAAAAAAAACAAAACCAGAAAGAAAATTAACACACACACACAATCCAAAACAACCCCAAAACCTTTATTATTGTAGTTGGAGCAATGTTTTTTTCAGATAAAATAATTCCAGCACACTTAAAAAAAGAAATAAACGTTTATCTACACTAAAACCAGTGGTTTGCACACACAGTTATAAGCTGTTAAAAGGAAACTTTAGCTTACTTTTTCTAGAACTAGGAGAAGCAGATGCTGTGGCTGAGAAGCATATATGATCATTTCAGCCTTTCTGTGCTGCCTATCAAGCATAAATGTGATATTCATACATCTCCTGATGATGGGTGTTCCCACAGATTCTACACTATCGATAACACATCATCACGCATCACTTGCTTCACTCTGCACACCTAAACCAAGCACTGTCAAGGTGTTTAATCCTGAAAAAAAACCTTTGAAGTGTTTTCTGTTTTGGCATTTCTCACCTATTGTAGTGAAATGAGGCAACCAGGTGGCACTAATTGCCAGGTAGTGGGCATGAGCTTGTATTAAGCCCACCTGTGCCTGATCAGGGCGGGCCCCTACTGCGCATGAGCAGGATTAGAGGGCCAATAAAAGGTGAAGCTTGAAGCACAAGCTCAGCTCAATCCTGAGCAAACCAGCAGAGAGATTGGCTGCTTTTGGAGCAGTAGCACCGATCCAGGCTGGTCAGCCCTGAGGGAAATAGACTCAGAGCACTATTCATTGAGTTTCTGCTGGAACACCTGGTTGGACCTTGGAGCACCGAGCCCTAAGAGAGGTTTGTCTTGCAACATCTGGTGGAGAATGCGGGCAAACCCGAGCAATGCTGAGGCCGTGGGTTCAAGCCTCACCCTAAGGGTGATGAGCTCCAGTGGTGCAATCAGGTTAGCACAGTGCTGAGACAAAGCTCCAGTGATGCAATCAGGTTAGCACAGTGCTGAGACAAAGCTCCAGTGGCACAATCAGGTTAGTGCGGTGCCCTCAGAAGCAGTAAAAGCAGCCAATCTCTCTGCTGGCTTGCTCAGGAGTGAGCTGAGCTTGTGCTTCAAGCCTCACCTTTTATTGACCCCCCCCCTGTCCTGCTCATGCGCAGTAGGGGCCCGCCCTAATCAGGCACAGGTGGGCTTAACACAAGCTCATGCCCACTACCTGGCAATTAGTGGCACCTGGTTGCCTCATTTCACTACAACCTATAATGATGTTCTGTAAGTGTATAAAATTCAGTAAATTTTAAATCTCCATTTAATATATTGATATGTGTGTGTATGTGTATATATACACACACAGCGTTAACATGCCCAAGCAACCACTGAGAATATCAGAGGTTCAAAAGCAAATCCATTTAAGCACACTACATACAAACAGACTTGAAATCCAGTGGTCAAAATCTGAAATTAAGCTTGTTTCACAATTACACAAGCCAAGAAGGGACTTACTTAAACACAGATGCTGGATATCAACTTGAAGCCTTTCAAATACAGAATCTTTCCTTTTATGTTTTCCATCTATCTGTGTAAAGAGAATAAGATCATCAGGTAGGGTTGGCCACTAGTAGTCATAGTTTTGCTTCAGGTTATAATTCTGGACTCTTCCTGTCAAATCAACATCTGTATATTTCCAACATTAGACACTAGGATTTTTTTCTGACAGATTTGTTATTGGTGAAGTATGAAATGTAAGCAATTGCACTTTTAAACTTTTTTTAAAAAATTTTTTTAAATTAAAAGGCTTCATGTTATTTTTAAGACAAAAAGCAAATAACCAAAAGCTTCAATAACGACTTTAAAAATCATACATAACAGACAGTGCCCCCCCTACCTTGAATCTTGTAGTTGCCCTTTCCACAAGCAAAAACTGAACGTTTTCAGCATTCTGTAATGCAGCATAAACCCAGTGTGACAGCTTTCCTCGCCCAGCTCCAAACTCAACAAAACATCTTCCTGGACCAAGTAAATGTAATTTTTCCAAGTTACCTAAAATAGAAGCCTACAAACATCAACAGGTTATTTACAAACCAAGCATATACATACACTATGTACTGTGGTGTGTGGCAGAAAAATTATTACTTCACCAAACTGCAGAAGACTCTTACAAGTCTTCCCTTTCATGAGGGACTGGGGATTTTATGTGTATAGAGGAAGGCATTATATGACTTGTCAGCATCACACTGCCTTTCTTCCATTGCTCACAGAACTCTACCCATAAGTTTTTGGAATGGGTTTTTTAAATCAAATACTCATTATAATATTATTCTCTGCTGATTCTCGAAGTAGCCATCTCAAATACAGGTACAGCACTGTGTTTTCTGTGAAGCATTAGTGCCTGCAGGGCACTCTCTTCTGCAGTTACACATTTTGTAATAGAGAGAGCAGAGCACAGGAAGAAAGTACTAGAAACAGACATGTCTTATTTTTAAACTTTACTTCTCAAAACTGCCTATTTTGCAATCCATCTCCCTTAAAATTTCTGCTATTCAATATTCATTAAAAGGGACAGAAGGTAAACTCAGGCTCTCCAATTCTTTTTATACATCTGTTAGGAAACCAGGAAATCTAGGACTAGCTTTCACAAGAAGAAGTAAAAAATTTGTTTTTCTTGTTAGCAAATACAATATTGTACCTTTTGTAGCTCAGATTCATGTAAGTATAAAATAAGAATTTAGAAGTAAAAACTCAGAAGACCACAAAATTTGTATTTTAGTATTTTAAATGTTTTTTAGTAACAAAGGAGACATTGAAAGGTTTTATATCTGCTACTATTTGAAGAGCATAGTTATACAGCATACCAGATTTCCTCTGTATGAAGTGACTACCATAATGCAGACACAATTGCTCAAATTTACAGCAGAATTCCACATTTAAAAACCTCTGTAGCTATTACTGAAGCAGTGACCATACCTGCTGCTTCAGGTGTTTGAAAGCAGATTCTCCATTCTTTGGGTCATTTAAGGCTTCTTGTAAAGCCTGGTGGGACAGTATTTGGTCCTTAAGGCAAAGTTCCAGGCCTGCATGCAAATGCAAAGCTTTTAGGTATAGGTTTCCAGTTGCCAAGAGTTTCTGGTCTTGTAATGCACATTACTGTATTCAGACATGAGCTCAATTTGTAGCACTAACAAAACAGTCTATTGGGAACATAAATCTATCATTGTATGTTTGTAACAGAGTCGTATGGTTATCTATAGTTATATTTGGGAAACAAGAAACACAAAAGGAGAGAAAATTAGTTTCATGAACTAAATATCAGTGTTTTATGATTCTCCCAATCTAGTTTATTCTTCTGCATAAAATTTAGCTATTGGAGGAATGTCTCCATCTTGATAATTAGTTGGTACGTGTTTAGTGCCTAATGTCTCACATCTTCACAGATACCTAACAACAAAAATAACAATGAACTTAAATCCATTTAAAACATCTTGTTCTCAGTTATATGCAAACTTACCATTACATGCTTTTTTCAACTTGATAATCAGGTTCTGCAGCTCCTCTTTGGAGAGAGAAGAGATTGGTACCTTTTTAAAGGAAAAAAAGTGCCATCCATAAGTACCTTTTTATTTTTGTTAGTTCTTTAGTCACATGAACAATTGCAGCATGTTTTTTGGGACTGAGCTTTTGAAAAAATAAACGTACTCACTTGTTTTTCTGGTATTTCTGATACATCTTTTAAACCTGCATTAATATCTTGAACAAAGTAGACCTTTAAAATTCAAAAGAAAAGAAAATTGGTTTTGTAAATTACCAGGTTGGAAAAAGCTAAATTCTTCATTGTTTTTATAATAAAAGTACATAGCAATGGGGATCCACTGCAAAAGAAGATACTCCGAGTAATTTTTTTTCCTATAGTGTGATCTTGTATCCCCAGCAGAAATTACTCTTCTGAAACACTGATAAGATTGAACACATTGTTGTGAATGCTTACTTGATTGATTCTAGAGACTGTTTTAAGGTTTCACAAGTAATACTAAAGCAGCAGCATTCATAAGGCTGAAATATAGCTGTTGAAACATACATACATACAATGCAGCTGTCATTGTAGCTTTCCATAACTCACCACTATCTTGGGTGATGCAGGCAGCTGGCCTGGGTAGCAGACTTGTAGCTTTACTTTCTGAGAACAACCTCTCACTAACCCTTTCATAGAATCATAGAATCATAGAATTAGCTGGGTTGGAAGGGACCTCAGAGATCAAGTCCAACCCTTGACCCACCGGTGCGGTTCCCAGCCCATGGCACTGAGTGCCACATCCAGTCTCTTTTTAAATGTCTCTAGGGATGGAGAATCCACCACTTCACCGGGCAGTCCATTCCATTGCCTGATCACCCTCTCCGTAAAAAAATTCTTTCTGATATCCAACCTAAATCTCCCCTGGCACAACTTAAGACTGTGTCCTCTTGTCTTGTTGAAAGTCGTCTGGGAAATGAACTTTAAAATGAACAGCATTATGAGAGACTGTTCTTGGAGAATGTTTTTGAGAAAAAATAATTCAATGTTTTAATTTGTAAACAAGTGAACTGAAAAGCTGTTCTGAACTACAGTGAGAGAAGACATAGATGACGGGGAGGCTAAAGTATGAACTCCATCAAGCTTGTTCAGCTTCCATACCATCCTTACATGTAGCACTTGCTAAGATTGCTGTCCTCCAGCTCACAGCTGCTGTCAGCTCAGTAAGTTCTCTGCAGAAGTGAAATGTTTTGGGTCTTAAATCTGAGAGGAAGGTGCTGAATTTATATTGCACTTACTGGCTTTGGCTTCTCTCTTGAATTACATTTTTTTAAGTGCTTTTGTAGTTGGTCTTCATATACAGTACTAAAATCCAAACGGAAAGAGAAGTAAGCAACAGCATTTACCATATGAACTGAACAACTGAACAACTGACAAAGAATAGAAAAAAACGTTTACATAACTTACTGTTTTGGATCAAGAGGGCATGGAATTCTTTTTCTCTCATTTTCTTCCTAGTTAAAAGAGAAGTTTTAGACAACGCTTCAGCAGTGTTGTTGTTTTAGAAAAGCTACTGAATGACACCCGAGTTTCACAGAACATTTAGTCTGAAATAGGAGAGGTTACCCACAACGAGGAAACCGAGACAAGAGTTTAACCGAGCTCCCCAAAGCACGAACCGGTAACGCAATGGCAGCGATACTGCCGGGCTGCGGTCATGGCGCTGCCGCATCCAGGGCTCACGGGCAGGCGCTGCCTCTCCAGTGTGCTGCGGATCCAGGGCAGGAGGGCACAGCACACTCCCGGATCCCGGGGTGCCGCCAGGACTTCCCGCCGGGGCCAGACCCTCTCAGACACCGCGGGACTCCCTCCCCTCAGGAGCCCGTGCTCCCCAACAGCAGAAGGCCTGCAGCTCCTCCCAGCAGGGTCCATTACCTCCTGCTGCCCGTGCTCTCCGCAAAAACGCTTCCCAGGAGCCGGGATCATCTTGCAGAAGCGTTTTTTCCTCTCCACGAAGTATGAACATCGGCCCGGGATCGGGGAACCCCGGCCCGGCTGCGCCGCCGCCATTTTCCTCCCAGCACCCTCTGCGGCCGCCGCCTCGGCTCCATTTGCGCGCGAGCGCGGCGCCAAACTCGAAGCTCAAGATGGCGGCGGAGACTGTGTTCAACCGCCCGGTGTGTGTGCTGGTGAGGGGCCAGGGCTGCGAGGAGAGGTGAGGGGCCGGCTGGAACGGTGTGGCGAGCTCCGTCTCTGTTTTCTTCACGAAGTTATTGAGCTTTTTAGGAGAGGGGCTTCCTCCTGTCTTTCCTTCTTGACTAACAGCTGCTGGGTGAGGCCCTTTGCGTAGTGCGGGCAGTGAGCTGAGGGGTTGCTTGCATTTTTCTTTTTTGGGGCTGCTTATGGGGGTCTTCCGGGTTAGGGGGAAGGGGACTTATTCGCAGGAAGGGCAGAGGGATAGTCAGTGAGGGTTGAAGTAGCTGCTGTGGCTGCCTGGCCAGTCTGGAGGGGGTAATGCTCGCAGGGAACGCATGCAGTGGCTTTACAGAAATGCTCCAGGGGCGCGGGGGCAAACGCTTCTCCCTTGCGGGGTCGGGATTTCTGCTCGGGCCCGGCTTGCCCGGAGGGTGTTTGCGCGTCCCCCAGGCCGGAGCGGTTGCCCCGCTCGCCTCCTCTTCCGCCTCTTCCCGGCATCCCGGAGCCGGCCTTACCGCACCCCACGGAGCATTCCAGGTCCTTCGTGACCGCCCCATGGCGTGGACGAGCCCACTCGTTCGTCTCGGTCACTTTATATGGAGGGAAAAATAGATACAGTCGCACCCGTGTGCGAGTGTGCATGGCTTAGTTAGTACTAAAGTTTGGGAATGCCCCGGAATATTTTATATGAAGTATCCATTCAGAATATAGTGAACTTCAGTAGTATAGGTCTTATCTGGGTTGGACGTTGCCTATAGGCGTTAAGACTGCTCCGTTGTGGCTGTGCTGGAAGGCACAGGAGGGCTGATGCTGTGGGTACACTTGGTAATGCAAAGAACTTCTCGGATTACGCAGCAAGAAGTAAATGAACACAAGGTAGCATTGTATAAATGGTTATAAAAAGTTTCAGCAATCGTTAATAAATTTCAGCAGGCTGTTAGAAAGGTTCAAATTTCTGGACAGTTTCAAAACTCCTGCCTTGCTAGTTGAAATTTGGGGGGGGATAACAAAAAAAGCTGAGATGACTGAGGAGCTGTAATGGCAGCTGAAACCGTGGGGCTTTTGAGGTATCTTGGTCACCAGTGGGAGCTTTCTTGATATTTCTGCCTCAGTTTTTGAAAGCAGAATGTCAACTCTTTCGTGTAATGGAGCTACAAACACATTATTTGGAGAATGTTTCCTTGATTTGTTACTAAGCCTCATCTTTTTGTATACAGGAGGTTAAATGTTCGAGTGAATATTGAGCTGCTCCCAATTTCCAATCCCGTTCATAAAAAGGTTTGTGGATTAGTTGTATTTGTGTCATTTTTTAGCCTTACCTGATCTTCATTGTATGAAAGGACAGATACACAAAGTAAAAGCAAAAGAGGATCTTAGTATGTTTGTCACTTGACTTTATTTTATTTTTTTATTTCTTGACTAATTTAGTTGTTTTGGAATGGTGGGTTTTTTCCTAGCCTTTTTGGCTCCCTTTTAGTTTGGTTGTTTGTGGGACTTGCTTTTAATTTGCAAATTTACTGTTTGGAGGCCCTCAAAGGAACCAAAATTTGGGCAAAGGGTGGTCTTGCTTCAAATGTACTCAACACTTATTTAAGAATTTACAACAGCAGCTCTCTTTGCAAAGTTCTCGTCTTCACGTGCAAGTTGTCATTTTTGCTAGTTGATATAACATTTTGCTTTTTTTTTCTTTTTTATAAGTATGTTAGCTTTTGAATGTCTGGAAGGAAGAAAGGAAGTAATGGATTAAATTTGCAATGACAAAATTAATCTCAGGAAAAACAGTAATGAGATTACTGCTGGAGGATATAAAACCTTTTTTGTTGTGTTGCTTAAATTGTGCAATTGCCTACAATATTAAGATTGGTTAGTTGGGTTTTGTGTACCAAGCTGTAGCCTGTGTCAGCAGGAGCCTGGAAATCCAGTTGGGTACATCTGTGACTGATCAATCCTACAGGGTGCTATATAATAGTACCTTAAGTCATATTTATGTTTGTCTTTTCAGGATTTAGCTGTTCGATTGACTGATGATACTGATCCTTTTTTTCTTTATAACCTTGTCATATCTGAGGAAGATTTTCAAAGGTATGTGAAATGTATGTCTTGTCTGTGAAACTTTTCTAAATGGCAGAAAAGAAGGGGGAATGCTTTTAGCTTAAAATGGACTGTCTGAGAATTTAGGTTTTTGGTATTTTTCGCTTGTGGAGTTTTTTCGGTGTTTTGGTAGTATTGTTTTGAAAGTGATTGGCTCAATATCTTACAGATGAATTACAGAATCCTGGTGATATGTTCTCTGTGTAGCTACAGTACCACAGTTCATATTACTGATTACTTCTTACGTTTATCATAACTATTTCTTGTAGAGTATTTTATGGATATGAAATATTTCAAGAAATCTGGAGGGAAATCTGTTTGGAAGGACATGAATTCACAGACCTGAGCTTTTGTTGTATGGGTTTCTTACATACTGAATCTACTATTAGGTCTCATTTGACTTTACTTGCTCAGAATTTGATAATCAAAATTTGGGCACCAGACATGAACAGTTTGGTTTTCTGCTTTGTTGTTCGAGGTGTTTTTTTGAGGGATCTTTTTTGGTGTGGTGGGTTTTGGTGGGGTTTTGTTTGTTTGTTTTTTGGTGGTTTTTTTTGTGTGTGGGTTTGTTTTTAAAGAGAGGTGTAATCAGTGTGTGGATCAAGAGGTGTACAAACACTGTTTTACCAGTATGCAGAAATGTTTTGCTACCAAGTTATTGATTTGTACATGGACTTTGGAATGTTTTTTTCTGTTTTTGAATTTACTGTCTCTGTGGTGAAGGTGCACAGTTAAGTACAGATAGAGTCTTGATAATGGCTGAGTCTCCCCTCATTATCCTTTGTATGCTCCATGTGCTCCTGTCCAATAACTAACACTGTGCTGCAAGGAAGAGGTCTTCTCAAAAGACCACATCTGTTGTGCCACAATGACTTTTTTTTTTTTCTTTGTGTAGCCCCTTTTCAAGACCTTTTGAAATCAAAACCACCCTCTGGTGATAATTTTCCAAGATGTGATCACATTTCTTCTCTGTTCAGGACTGAAAGTGGCATGCTAGCAAACTTTAATGACATGATCAGAATTACTTTTTTATACTACCGTAAACAAAAGGTCTTATAGGAAATAAATTACACTTGTATGCTTTGTTAATATGGTTTTCTTCCATCCTTTTTATATAGTTTAAAATCCCAGCAAGGTCTTTTGGTAGACTTCTCTGCTTTCCCACAAAAATTTATAGATCTGCTTCAGCAATGCATTCAGGAACAGAACAAAGATATCCCAAGGTAGGTAAGAAGTGCCTTACATGTTGAGTTCTTAAAATACTTTTAGGTACCAAGACTGAGAAGAGTCTGTAGAATGAGGATGGGTAATTTAACCTTCCCCTGGATGCAGCTGAGTATCAGTCAGTGGATGGTACTGACAAAGTCAGTCTCAGGTGAACTGAGCAGTGGAATTGATGTCTGGTAATAGTCTCCCTACCTGAGCAGAAGCTGGCAAGCTTCACAGGCTAGAATATGTGCAGCAGTGCAGCACTGGTCCTTTTTTGTTTGGTTTGGGTTTTTAGCAGTTTAATGCTAGAGGGCTAATCCAAAATTTTGGACCAAGGTATAAATAATTCTGTTTCATAGAAAGCAAAATTATAAGGCATTCTGACAAGGATTTTCTTTCATTTCAGTGTTTGGATACTAAGATGTGAGGAGGGAGACCTGAGATCCACTTTCCCCTGTAGTGGCCATTTTAATCGCTGTATTTGTTTGCGTGGGTACTGGAGGAAAGCCCTGTCCAGAAAACAGAAGTTAGGCCATTTCCTGAATTGTTTACAGTGGGCTGTGAATTTTGCTAGGTTATAGGGCACCTAAAAGTCAGGAGTCTGTTTTTGCTTTGAATTTGGTTACTAAGGCCTTACTTGGTTTTGGATTCTTAAGTCTAAGATGAGTTTCTGAAAACTACAATAAACCAACAGATTAATTTTGTACATTTCTTGTAATAAAGTACAAGCATTTTAGTTGATATATGTTTGTAGTATTAACAACAACATAGAGGCTCAATTTTGTAACTCTTTCAAACAAAAAGTGGACAGATTTTTATTGCATGTATAAAAATCCACTTTATTTGACAATTGTTTGTAGGATCTACAGGTAGTGTCAGGAAAAGAGAGACTCACCATTTTGACTTTTTTCCCCTAGGTTCTTACTGCAGTTAGTTTCTTCAGCATCTATTCTAGATCACACACCTGTCTTTCTAAATGTAGTGGAGACGAACCCTTTCAAACATCTTACCCATCTCTCTCTGAAGTTCTTACCAGGAAATGATGCAGAAATAAAGAAGTTTTTAGCCAGCTGTTTGAAATCCCTTAAGGTAAAACGAGGGCTTGTAATAGTTGCCATTAGGTCTTAATGCTGTGTGTTGGTAAGCAATTTTTTCAATCTTCATACTTCAAAAGTATGTACCAAGTTATATACTCTTGTTTTTTTTTTATTTTAACTCAAATGTCACTGCATGCAGTTTTTTGGTGCATGTTATAAAACAATTTTTACTGTCACCTTAGCAATGAAAATATTATGTGTATATTCAGCTACGCTTAACAATTTAACTGGCAGGAAATCAGATGTTTAGCACAGGCAGTGCATGTGATGTGCAGCTGCTGGTCCCTCCAAGCCTTGTGCTGAATGCCAGATGAACAACAAAAGTAAAATATTGGAATCCTTCAATCTCCTTGTTCTGCAGTTGGGTTTAGGAAAGCATGTGCATATATGATTTAAGGCTTTATGGACTTCAAAGGGCTAGCAGCTATGAATAGCACATTAAAATTGTAATGATGATGCAGTTGGCTGTATGCTGCATTTTTACTTAATGAGAAGCTAATGCTCTCATAATTTGACTTTTGTCTGTTTAGTAATCTGGGCTTTGTGTTCTCTCCTCCTGTGGTGTCATATCTATATCCACCTAATAAGCAAATCTAAACATAATCTAACAAATTTAGAGTGTTTAAGTTGATTTGTTGTTAATGAAGTCCCTTCTAAATAAGCCTATATGATACTATTTCCTTAGAAAATTGGTAAGAATTTAATTTGAGGTTTTTATCTTGTGAGCATTAGCTTCATGCCTTTTGTTTTAAATTTATTATTTATATCTTACTCATTCTTAAGTTTGTTTATTAAGATGATTTTTTTCCACAAATATAATGGCTTTGACTTGTGGTTGCTTGGGCAGGGTATGCTGATAAGATTGAAGCTAAATACTACTTGTATTTGGAAGTTAAAGATTTGATTCATTGTCAATTTGTTCATAGGAAGACAAAATGATGTTGGAAGAAAAGCTTAGAAAAACTGAAGAGGATCTGACTAGACAACTGAGTTACACTCAACAGGTAATGTAAATTTTTAACTTTCCTGTTGGAAGCTGCAAGTAGTAGATAGGCTTTTAGTCTAGAACATGTACCTGTTTTGTGAGTGGCTTGGTTAGCCAGCACCTAGCCAAGATAATTGAGGGTGATTTGGGTCAAATGTAGCATTATCACAGTGAATTTTAGGTATCATGGAACAGAAAAATTTCATTAAATCTCCTGTTATGGACACTGAATGCTTGCTTACCTCATCTTTGCATTTTCAGTGGAAATTACTAAATCTGTTTGCTGAACTGGAATGCAAAGTTGTAAATCAAAAAGAGGAAAAGATACTTCTGAAGAAATTCTACCTCCTCCCCACCTCCTTACTAGAGCACTTTGTGTTCTAAGGGTAGGGAATATCAGCAGACTGCTTTTCACTCTTAGTGGTTGAAAAAAATACAATTGGAAATTAAGATTTATTTAATCCAGTGTCTGAAAGGTGCTTTTTACATTCTCTCTGCCTTACTTTCCTGTATGTAGAATGAGCAGATGTTTTGGAATCTGGTACTGAAATTTAGTCTTCCCTTAATGCCATGTCCTTCAAAAGAAGTAACAGTAAAGAATCATTTGGCAATGACTGAAATGCATACATTTTTTAAACTGTATGCTTTGTCAAACTTAAACAGAACTTGTCAGAGAAGAGCCGAGAACTAGACAAAATGAAACATGAATGGACATCAGTCACTACAGCTCTAACAAACAAACACACACAGGAGCTGACAAATGAAAAGGAAAGAGCTCTGCAGGTATGGCAACAGAAAAGGATTGGCAGTGTTCATATATGTGAATAGCTGCTTCGTTTAATTTTCAGATTCATCAAATAATTTCTTTGCTTCTTGTAGGCACAAGCTCAGTACCAACAACAGCATGAACAACAGAAAAAGGAGCTAGAAAATTTGCATCAGAAAAATATTCAGCAGTTGCAGAACAGACTCTCAGAACTGGAGGTCATCAATAAAGATCTGACAGAAAAGAGATACAAAGGAGACTCCACAGTCAGAGAACTGAAAGCAAAGCTTTCTGGAATAGAAGATGTATGGCTTACTGATTTCCATAACCAACCTTACTGTTTTTAGAGCTTTATCACCTCCTGCCTATGTATGCAATAGGAAATACAGCATATTAAGTTTGTTAATCTCTTTGTTCCATGTTATACTTACTTAAACAGCTATATCTAAATCATAACTACTACTATTACAACTATTAAATACTAGTACTAGTATTTAAAAAAAAAACTGCTTCCCAACATTCTAGGAATGTCAGAGAGCAAAGCAGGAGGTACTTTCACTGCGTCGGGAGAACACAACTCTGGATGCTGAATGTCATGAGAAAGAGAAACTCATAAACCAGCTGCAGACCCGGGTTGCTGTTCTGGAACAAGAGATCAAAGATAAAGATCAGCTCGTTATTAGAACAAAGGAAGTATTGGATGCCACACAAGAGCAAAAGGTTTCTTCAAGTTTCAAAATAATTTTCTCTAAAGCTTTGTGAAACTTCCTTAATTGCAGTCTCTATAGATTAGCAGGTGACCAATTTTTATGAATAAAGCAAGTAAGCTTTCAAATTTGCTTAAATGTTTTAAGTTATGGCATTAGAAGTATACTGGGTTCAGCTTTACCAAGGATGCAACCATTTTAATATTGTGGTACTGCAGTAAAGTCAGTGGTACTTTTTCTAAACAGTAAAATGGACAAATTGAGGTCCTCTGTAATTTGACTGGAAAGCAAGAACTGAATTACTTGTAAGGATTAGTTCTCAAAGAATTGTTGAGGTTATACTTGAAATCATAAGCAATGTCTGTCATACTTTATTTTCATACTTTCAATATTTTTTTAAAGGTGAACCTGGAAGAGAGTACAGAAAAAAAACAAAGTCATATTGAAAAACTAGAGATAACAATTAAGTCATTGTCAGGAGAACTTCTTAAGGTTTGTTTGAATGTGCCATTATCCTTATGAAGTGTCTTGTTCTTAGGTGTTTATTTTGAGAATATCTGATTTTAAAATTTTTATTTAACAGGCTAATGAAATTATCAAGAAGTTACAAGGAGATTTGAAAACTCTAATGAGTAAATTAAAATTGAAAAATACAGTTACAATTCAACAGGAAAAACTCTTGGCAGAGAAAGAAGAAAGACTGCAAAAAGAACAGAGAGAATTCCAGGAGATGGGTCAGTCTCTTCGGACAAAAGAACAGGAGGTACTGTGACAGGTTAAACCTCTGTCCTGTAAAGGCTATTGCAAGTATTGTGTTGGGTTTTGTGTTTAACTTGCAGCAATAAGGTCTTTACCCTTTCTGCAGAGTAGAATTTAATCTTTTGCTGGGTTAAAATATTTAGATGTGTAATTGACTTAATTTTTTTTCATGTTAAACTGATTTAATCTAGCCATATTAAAACTAAAATTGCATTGTTATGAGTACAAAGCAATAGAATGGATGAATCAACATCCTTTAGAGGATATCTGCATGTGAAAGTTGGTGAAGCAAGCAAGAACAGGAACAGAGTGAACTGTTTCTTCTGTTAAGTATATTTATTCCCCTTGCACAGAGTTCTTGCATTATTTAATCATAGAAAAACTAAGGTTGGAATGGAAGTGTTTCTGGCTGTAATCTTGTCGAAGCCCTAGCTAAAAACAGGGCTTATTTTGAAGGAGGTCTCACTGCTTCTATAAAAACTTGGGTTCAGACTCTAAGATAATTTTAAAGCAACAGATACTTCTTATTTGTTTATATTATAGTTTTTCTTCAGTTTGTAATTAGTAGTAGGTCCTGATGGTGCTATAATTATGAGAATATTACAGGTTTGCAAGCTACAAGAACAGCTAGAAACTACAATACAAAAACTAGAAGAAAGTAAGCAGTTACTGAAAACCAATGAAAATGGTAGGTTTATACAGTTTCATTTGCCTCTAATATAACAATGATCTAGTTGCTACTGAAAATTAATGGAAGCAACTATATTGCTTTACCTATTCTCTTTTTTTATAAGGAACTGGGATTATTGTTGCTCATAAAAAATAAGCTGCTGTCTGCAGTGTGAATGCAACACTATTGTCTAGAGCTGCAAGTGGTTGCTTGGGCTTGTGTGCATGCTGGGGGCTGACTCTAGAGGAAGGAATAGAGTGGCACGTGGGTGTGAGGGAACCTCTAACCAAAAATGAGACCAGGACTTCTAGTGATGCTTGAGCTTAAGGAGGAAAAATGGTTAACCAAGCTGTTGCTTTTTTTGAGGAAGGGCTGCCTGCTGTTTTAAACAGCCTGTAAGAGGTAAGAAGTGAGCCTGACCTGTTTTTATTTTCTCTCTTCAGTAATCACATGGTTAAACAAACAGCTGAATGAAATTCAGGTGGGCAAGAAGCTAGACAGTTCTCCCAACACACTTGGTGGTGGTAGGGCTGCCATTTCACCTCATGGCATGGTAAGACACAACACTATAAATACTATGTTTAAGATGTAACTTTTTTCCTGAATGTATGACCTTAAAAAAAAAAAGTGCTTTAATCTTTTCTGGGCCCTGCAGTTTTAGAGTGGGTTTGGTTTTGCTTTGTTCTGTTTAGGGTTTTGTTTTATTTTAATAACATAAAACCCTGCAGGGGGCTATTCGATAGCCTGGCCTTGTAAATGACAATTTTCTAAGCTCCCATTTATTAAAATACCCAAACCAGTGCAAAATTAGCCTGGAAAAGATGAAGTGGAGGGTGAAGGGGGAAAATAATAAAGGTGGCATTTTTGTGTTATGAGGTTAACTTACATCATTATTATCTTTATAAGTTGAAGAAGCCAAGTGTACTATTTGACTACTCGTATTAGTGATATTTAGATTATGAAAATAAGGGGCGAGAAACACTACCTATTGTCTCTGTTAAAAATAGCTTATTTGTTTTTATTCTTTGTTGCTACTGTGTGTACAGATGTCTGTTGCCCCCTAGCAAGTGGTGAACTGATGAGTAAGCTCAGTAGTGGAAGGGCATATTCATGCAGAGGTCACTGGTTTATAACTAGATACATTTAACATATTAATCAGTTACAGGGTGTGTAGCTTATGAAGACCTTATAATTACTGCTAATGTAACTAGCTAATACTCAACTTGTCTAACTTGTAAAAGTTTTAATTAAAAATGTGAATCTTGGAAAAGTGATATTTTCTTCCCATCAGGGAGATGCTAAGGAGTGTTAGCTTTGTAATTGTGGTGAGTTATTATGTTTGGAATTTTGCATCTCTACAAACAATTCAAGAATTGCTTTCCTCCTTCATGCATGTGTTGTGGTTTTTTTATGGATGTTTTGTGTTTCTCTTGCAGCCTGACCGACCATCCTTTCCCAGCTCAAGAATCAATCATCCCATTTCTCCTCTCTATGCTTTCCAGAACTTCGCAGAACCAGCACACCACAAAAACATCAGTTCACAGTGTCCAGTACCAAAGGCAGGCACCTTGGCTTTTTGTTTTGGTTAAGAATATGGTAGCTTAACATATCAAAGCTTTAGTGTTTTGAGTATTTACTGTACATCCTGGTATTCTTAACTATCAAGGTTGGTAATAGCTAATGCTTACGCTCAAGACAAGGTGTTTATTTTGAGTACTTGTTGTGTGCTTTGGAAAGTATAGAAACATGGACTGCTGAATAGGACACTGCATATACTTAGTGGTGGACAATCGTATCTGGAGCAGCCCTCTTTAGCCTGCAACTTTTGTGTTTCTGCAGATTCAGTTTAACATGCAGCTTTCCAAAATGAACCAATGTTCAGATGTTCAGACAGTACCTGCAACCATTTATCCAGCAAACAAGGAGAAGTAAGTGTCATTACTGCATTTTTAGTGGATTGCTTTGGTTTTTTCATTGTTTTTTAAAGCCTCTTGTATTCTGTGTGTGTTTGGAGCTGAGCAAAACACCTCCAGTAACAAAGTTGTTCTGTGATCTCCATCATCACGAGTTTTAAGTTGCAGCAGACTTAAATTGGTCACTGGTTTGTGGGCAATAAAGGAAGAGTTGTGCTTTCAGGAATGAGTTCCAAGCAATAAAAGTTCATTGTCCCTCCTGGTGACAGATGTAAGCCTGTCAGGTGATGGATGGGTCAGTCAAAAAATTAGTTATAGACTGTTCCTGAACTACTCAGTGATGCTTTACTTTATTATTTAAAAGTTCTTAGGAATGCAGTTAAAATTTATCTGGATGAGCATGTCTGCACACTTGTTAATGCACTGCTAACTAACTCCATTTGTTTAAGAATGTAATTTGCCTTTTTATTTTTTTAGTGGTGATAATTTGGGGTTGGACTCAAAGTATTTCAAGAAAAAAGATGACAGCATTCCTTTACGAGGGCTTAGCCAAAATACACTCAACTCTGGTATGTATGGAAATAGGAAACAAAGATCTTATTACTGGAAATGTACTTAAAGGGTAATAATAACTATGGTTCTATGAACAGTATCTTTTTTTCTGCTGTTCTACAGAATATCTGAAACCATCTACATCACCAAAAGCCCAGCCATCACCAAAAGCTGCAGTAATACCACCCTCAGCTTATTTTCCTGGATAGGAGATGGGGTTCTTAAAGTAAGAGTCCTCTTCTGACCATTTGGGGGGTGTGTGTGATGTCCTGTAATAGTCTGACCTGACATAGTTTTCTAAGTCTGAATCTTTTCTTTGAGACGCATACCTTGATTGACTTGGATGACTTTTCAGGATACAGAGCCTAAAGAAAAGATAAAAACTTTTTAAGCAGCCTCAGCCCCCCTTAGTATAGTGGAGACTGGACTCTTCCTAAAAACCCCCTTAGGTACACTGACTTTTGTTACAAGAACTGGCAAGTGTGGCTCTGTTACAGATGAAATGTACACTCCAGCATTCCCTGAGAGAGAACACTTCTCTGTGAATACTTTTCTTGACTCCTTTCAGAGAAAGGATGATGCAAATAGGAAGTGCTGGAGCACAAGGTGTTGCTGGTTTAGCTGACCAATTTTAATAATGGTCAAGCTTCTACATTAGCATAACTGCCTCACTAATTCTCCCTTACAGTTTTAATTTAAAAAACTTTCTCAATTTAAAACTGGTTTATTTCATTTGTGTATGGACTTACAAATATATTTAATACTTAACTTGCTAAATTATTTCCCTGAAGGTATAAAAATATAATTAAAAGTTCTTGCTCTTGGCTACCCTTTCTGTTAATGTCAGCATTGTACTCCACAGGCCACCATGCATAAAACATAAGGCAAAGTATCTAAAGAGTTAACTATTGAAAGTATCACAACAGCTAAAAGCTACTTATTTTTACTAACCATAGTTCACAGAAATTTGAGCTACTCTAACACTTCACTTTACTTTAGGGGGACCAAGTCTGTTCAGCTTGTTCTACTGGAGCTCAAATATTAGAATCACAACTTCATTCTGTGCCAGCTTTACTGGGACACCAAATAAAAGAACTGGCAAGTGTTTGTAACATACAAAATAAACTTTTAAAGTTACTTTTTTAATGTCATAGCTTTTATCCTAGCTATTTAAGTGTATCCAGAGGATTGTATATTTAAGTGGTTTGTTTTGCAGTGCAAACTGTGTATATTTGTTTATAAATCAGCACCCATGTTAATGTATATTCACTTTTTTTGACATGTAAATTTCAATGGAAATATTAAATGTGTGTTTTTTGTATCAAAACGTCTGATTAGTAATGTTCCAAAAGTACTAAACTAACATTCTCCCCATACAGAAATTCCAACATTAGGTAAGTGCTAGATCTGTGGTTTTTTTATTCACCTTACCTGGACTTTTCTTCCCAGCTCACTTGTATCCCCACAGGAGGCAGTGCTAATGAGCCAGCACTATGATGCAGCACAATCCCCAGACAGCAGCCATCCCCTTCCAAGGTCTGTGCTTTTAGTAGGTGTAAATTGATGTGAACTTGGTCTGTTTCTCTTGAAGTACTTCTGTTAATTAAAACATGGTAGCTGTCCCTGTCTCCCAGTCCTATTAAAATGTACAAAAAACCCAAAACTGCAGTGGGCCTGGGAAGACAAAGCTTGTTTCAGCAGAGGGGGAGCCAGGTTGGCTGTTGCTGTTATGGGCCCCTTTCTTGGAGAGCCTCAGCTGCCCAGGCAGCCTGGCCCTGCTGCTGAGCCCAAGGGAGGAGCCAGCATCACCTAACAGGGAAAACACAGCACTGGACCTCTACTCCAGCTTTTTTTTCCTCACCTGCTGATGTGTAACACATACACTACAGAACCTCAATTAAGGTTTTAAGAGACGTAATTATTTAAAAATTCATTAAAATATTCAACTTTATTACCAGTATATTTACATAATTTTTTCCTGCTCTTGGTCAACCATGGTAAATGTTTGAAGGTAAAAAAGCATTAAGCAATAACCACAAGATGGAAACATTTTAAACCTATACAATACTTTATACACAAATTTATACAAAGGAACACTTAAATAATACAACTGGACACAAAAATATACACTTTTAGAGAAATTCACATCAGTAATTGTATAAAGCTCTCTTCTGTACTAAGGATCCTGAAAATTTAGGACTAAAACATTAGCTCTGTAATGCAAAAGGGTTATTTTGTGACAGTCCTCAAAGGCCACGATATAGCGTACGGACATGTTCAAGGCTATCAGCTTATATTTCAGTCTCTGTGTATTCAAGTTTTGAGGTCCTTTATGATTACGCAAACATCAGAAATATAGTGGTATAATAAACGGTACTTAGGAAAGCAGAGTTTTGGAGCCAGTACGAAAATTTGTAGGCTCAAAACACCCACTTAATATTTAAACAAGTGTTTGATACTACCGTTTATTCAAAAATAGAAAGAGTAAATGCACTTACATAAAAATAACTTTTACTGTTCAGCAAGCGTGCTCATGTGATCTTTATATCAGTACAAACTTAAAAAAAACCTGCCATACAACTTCTTAAATAAATTATACCAATTCACCTTCTCCCTACTCAAGTACATTTACATTAAGGCTTTGAATCATCTGACCCAAGATTTTACAACATTAAAATGAATGGGTCCACACAGATGGCTACTATGTCTCATTGAGACTCAGCATGACTAGAATTAAAGCTCACCACCTTAAGGAAAGAGAATGACACATGCTCATGCCTGGTCTCCATTCTGACTCTGAACTAGAAGGTAAGGTTTACTTTTAACAGTATTTCATGTCGAGAGAGGAGTAAGTGACAGTTGGTTTTGAAAAGCAAATTATGAACTCAATGGCAACATCTTTGGAGAAACTTTTTTTTTTTTTTTGTAACATTACTATAAATTTCATGCAGAAAGCTGTTTCTTAAGGTTACCTTAAGAAATTGGATGTTTCATGGAATGTGTATCCCAAACTGCTGCTGAAAAAAAAAGTCTAAAAGATCTTCCCGATCTTTGTCATACATTTGTATCTTGCAGTAATGGTTCTTTAGCTTCACCAGGAGCTTGTGGACTGTGGGGGTGGCCATGGCTGCCACAGTGTTTCTTCCAGTTGCTGGATCGTACGTTTAGGTTTGTATGTTCAGGAATGAACAAGGCAACAAGTAGTGCCAGCAGCACAGAGCAGGCTCCAAACAAGAATGGGGGTCCAGGAATGATAGAATTCTGAAAAAAGCATTAACACCAAAGTATTAATGAACCTTTAGACACATATTAGCAGACTGTACCACAAATTTCAAGAGTGGAAAGAACTTCTGCTACATTCGACAAGACAGTCTTTGTCCCTGACTGGAGTCTTCTAGAAGAAATGTGGGAAGAATATTGCATCCTAAGAGCTAGGAGAGGGAGTACATGGTTCCTATCAGTGTGCGCCCAGTTTCTTTTCTAGTCTAAGTTCTTGCTCCTGAGCTTCTTCAACAAATTAGTATTAAGAACTAAAAATAATACAGAGCTTGTATTAAGACTAGATGACAACAAAATCAGCATGTGAAAGATAAAATACAATGTCAGGGATATAAGAGCAAGAAACAGTAGTTAGTCCATCCATCTTTCCCTCTTTACCAGGGCCATCCCTTGTCTAATGAGTCTGGCTGTATCTCTCTGAAAGTTAAACTAAATCATAGCAGCTGATTAAAGCAACAGATCAATGACCCTCCTCCTGTGAGTGATATCAGAAACTCTTTTCACATGCTTCATTTACAGTTAGTATAACAAAATGTAATACAGTATCTTATTAAAAACCAGTGAGCACATGGTCCTTTTCTAATTAATGTGTTGGGTTTTTTTATTTAATTAAGAAGAATACCTGTTGTAAATGGTACTGTGTGACCACACTACCTCCTGATGGCGATTCAGGCATGGGGAGTTCATTCAGTTCAACGTGAAATATATAGAATATAAAGCCATAAAGTGCTGGTCCCAAACCATTACACAGTCCTCGAATTCCTGTTATCATCCCTTGAACAACACCTGAGAAAAGTAAACCACACAGTTACCTAACTGTATTCATACATGCATCATTAACAATTTTTAATAGACTCAGCAGCAGATCACTAAGAATTGGTTCACTTCACCTTGTAACTAAAGCAAGTAGAAAAGCATCTCTAAAATGGTGTTGCACTAAGGACAGCAATAAAAAAGAAATACCAAAAAATTGTCATTATAGTATATTTGTGTTTCTTCCATCTCTCTATAGGCACAGAGGAGCAATTACCATGCTTTGGTCACTCAGAGCCCAGTATACATACACTAACCTTGCTATCAGTCTCACACAGGAGAGAAAGCACTGCATGCAACCTGGACAACTAAGCAAATTTCTGTCAGAAATCAGGAATAACAAGCAGCACATTAAGTTTGCTAAGTATTTTACTACCGTGGGGACCTGTTGCATATCACATCCTTCTGGCTCAGAGGGAAAAAATATTCCTGTCTGACAACTTCCAAGTAACTGGGATTTTAACATTTTGTGACCTATACTCAGGGCTGCTTCTGTGCCAAGATTTGCAGCCCAAGACTGACCCAGCGCTGCGGTGACCCCTGAGAGCATTCTTTCACTAGAATTTCACTAGAATTTAAGGTATCAGGACTAAAACCTACCCTGTTGGTCAGCATCAGCAGTTCGTGAAACCAATGCGCTTACAGCTGGGAAAGTAATACTGGACATGGCTGCAACAGCCCCAGCTGCCCACATCATCCTGCAAAAAACACAGCCTCAAAGGATCTGCTCTGCACAGACAGCTGCTGTGCTTGGAGCACACACACACACACACACACACAGACACAGACACACACACACACACACACACACACACACACACAGACACACATACACACACACACACACACACAGACAGACAGACAGACAGACACACACACACACACACACACAAGCGTCTCCTTTGGGTAAAGGATGAAATGCAGAAAAATGCCAGCTATTAAAATGAAATTTACGTACCATGGTTCTGATCCAAAGCCATACCATGCAAGCTGTAGTATTTGAAACCCTAGGCCCAGTAGGATGGTATTTTTGTTCCCAATGGACCGCATAAGTAAACTCAAAACTATTGTCTGATAGAGAGAGAAATAAAGCAAAAAAAAAAAAATTAAGAAAAAGAACATTTTATTCTACCTGTTAAATACATGCACATAAATAAATAAATTTTTAAAAGCCAAGTAAAATTCTTGAAAAGCGTATTTGCATATTTGCCTGAATATTTGCCAAATATTCAGGAGCCTGTACTGAAAAAATGAGCAATAATTTAGCAGAACCATCACCCCTTCTTTGGTGCACAAAGGATTCAAGTTTTCCCAACACTTATTAAACCAACCTCTGTCTGGCAAGCTGTTTTTTTATCTGCGTTACAGTGAGGGTCAGTTGTTAGACACTTAAAAAAACAGCTACAGAAAAGGTCACACCTCTAGAACCCAAGTGCTGGGGAAGCTCTCCACAGTCCTCAGCTCTTTCAAAGTCAACAGTCAATGAAACGCAGCAGTAACTCACCTGTGCAATAATGGAAAGAATCCCAAGAACTGCTATAAATGCTGCAACGCTTTCAGATGAAAATCCCATTATCTGTATAAAAAATGGTAATTTGATTATTTACTGTAAACAGTGTATCACAATGTCACAAAGATCACTGGGAAAACTCACAAGGCAGAAGACCAGTATTTTTCATTAAATCAAGCAAGTGGTCAAAAATAAAAGGCTTTAGTAGAAAACAAGTAAATGGTTCCCTAAAAAAATAAAACTTAACAGTGAACATTGTAGTACAAGAATAATGCAAATAATCATGAAGCCTAAGAAATTCATCACCCCTCATTCACCTCTGTCTAAAAAGAGACAAAACCACAACAGCAAGAGGACTTAAATAAGCCCCTGGAAGCTTTTAAATTATAACAGATATCTGTAGGTTCTGTATTAATTAAGAAATACTGAAAACTTTAATTTAAATTTACTTTTGTTCAAATCCATATCAAAATGTTGTTACCTGTCTGAGGTATAGGAAGAAGCTGGAATATTGCCCTGCCTCAGGGAGGTAGGAAAGAAAGACTGTTATGCAGATGAGCAGCACAATCGAGTCCTGGCCAACTTTCTTCAGTGACTATGGCAAGAAAAAAGTAATTATAAAACATTTACTCTTTATCTTCAGGAAAGTACACCTAGCCTGATGCTGAAAAGCATGTCAGTTACTGAAGCCATGTGCTACCACCACAACATTGCATGTTTAGCAGGATTGCTGGCAAAAGCATTAGCAGCGAAGCAAGGTTGAATTTAAAAAACAGGGGCTTTGTTTTTCAGGTTTGAAAGGTAGTAAATTTAGTCTCTTCTCTCAAAAGCTCAGCATTTACAAATAAAATATTCCATATTTAAATAGCTTACTGCAAAAGGGTCAGCCTGCTCCCATGAAATGGGTGCTCCCCAGGATGCTGGCCTCATCTTCTCTGGCAGCGATTCTGGTACAGCAACAAGAATAAAACAAATGTCTAACAAGGCTATTGCTGTGGCCAGGACCACCACCAAGCTGTCTCCATAGACTCGACCAAGATAGGCACCAATAGCAGGGCTGGTAACTAAACTTGCCGCGAAAGTTGCCGAAACCTGGAACAAACAGCAGCTGGTTAAGATTTTCAATGACACACGACAACAGCATTATTGCCCACTTTTCCTCGTGTTCAGAACCCAATCATTTCAGTCCTGTGACTATGTGGTAGCAGCTTTGTATTTCAGACAGCCAAATGTTTTCTAGAAAAACACTTTTTTAATAACTGGACAGCAATGCGAGGCTCATTATTGCATGTACCAACATAATTAGGTTTAGTTAACTTTACATTATCTGCTGATATCTCTGGGAAGTGATGAGCTGTATTTAATCTTTGTATTAGTAAAATACATAATTGTCTTTTAAGAAAAAGAGCATGTTGTATCCTGATTAATCCAGCTCAGTACAACAGAGCTTCAGAAACTAAACTAAACAGTTCCATTCTCCGTGCATCTGTGAGAATACGACAAAGTCCTTCCTGCCTTTCACAGCAGGGCCAGCTGGTTAACTGAAAACTGCTTTCTGGTTTTAGCTCTTCCTCCTGAATGTGGTAATGGATTCTGTAACTTAGATGCAACAATTAATTCTGCTAACCCGTAATGCACAGGGCTGTGGAGGCTCCTGAGATCTGGCAGGCTATCAGGAGATGAGTGGTAAGACCTTAAGACAGGCAAGTCACTCAGCTCCATCTGTTCTGAAGCGTGGCTGTGCGACTGGAGACACACAGGAGTAAAGATACCATACAACAGGAGTTCACAAATTATCCAGAAATAACAGCTTCAATGAAACAAGAAACAAATGGAGGAATAACTAAAGCCCCTACCACTAAAACTGACAGTAATTGTTAAGACAGAGACCTGAAAAACAGCTTTTAAGACAGACATATTTTGTTTCACTTGGATGCAGACTATTCAAGAGAGAGACAGGACCAGATGACAGGAACACTGAAGCAGAAAAACCTTTCTCCCAACTGAAATACACTTGCCAAAGAAACATACAGTTTTGAAAAGCTTTCCCTACTTTTTTCCCTACTGAAGTATTTAGTACAGGATACCACAGGAACAGAGCCAAAAAAATACATACCAAACCATAGGCCATGCTTCTTTCATGTTCTTGGGTTATATCTGCTACATATGCAAAAACCACAGAAAACGTCACTGCAAAAACTCCTGAGACGGAGATAACAGCGAAGTACCACCTAGGAACATTATGAAAAATTGACATGGAAACAGAAATTCTCAATAAACAAGTACAGTTCAACAACAAATCATCTTGTCCAACTTTTCCTGACAAATACCAACAAACTTGGGGAATGCCAATGTGAATGTCTCAATACAGCTGAATAATGCTTCTAGCACACCATGTACACTAAGATAAACAACGTCTGCAAAAAGCTGCCGTGATTAAGTAGTTCTAGGAAACGAGGTGCTGTACTAACTTTGGGTGCCTATGATGCAAGCAAATGAGGAACTTCAGTATTTTGAGAATCTGGTCACTGTGAGGTCTCAAGATTAGCCTTATCTTTATGCTATGGACACTGGCACTCATCCTTTGAAACATTAATCTACACTTAGAAACAAGCTACTTCGCAGAAAAGGGACGAAGAACTTGTGAACAATCTGTGTGACCCAAGAGAAAACTGAAAAGGCTCAAGGAGCTACCTGAACAGCTGGCTCTGCCCTGCCTCAGTGCAGTTTGTGTAATTTCAGCTACACCCTCAGGTACAGCACGTGGGTAGTATGACAATACTGAGAGTTCTAACTTGGGGAAGGTATGTGCCAGTTGAGAGCTGACTAACTTGCAGACAGGGTGAAAGCTGGTGGGTTTTAAAATCTGAGAAACAAAACATAAAACTGCAGCAACATTTTAGGTTACAAATGGTTACTTCATGCACTAGCTACCATTAGGTAAGGCTTTAATTTCTGCATAGTCGGTTAGTTTTTGTGTAAAATGGCCACAATAAAAGACTTCCACAGTTTATCACTCTTAATACCTTTTGCAAATGTGCTGAGCTAGGAAGTGGGGCCTACAGCAGCAGCTCTGAAAATTCTGACCAAGGCATTTGGCCTCATGGCAGCTACTCCAGCAGGACTCCATTCTCCCAACTTTGCACTGAAGTAATACAGAAGCCTCAACCTTCCACTGAGCACAAACTTTATCAACAAAGCTACAAACACAAGCACTATACAGCAACCTTGACAAGAAACAGCACATCTAGTGTGAAAAAATTTACTAACCATGGGCTGATCTTCATTAGTGGTATTGGTGCACAGGTGAAAAATACTGTTAGCAGCAAGAAGGACTTTCGTCCCCACACATCAGACAGGGCACCTATGAGTGGGGCACTGAGGAATGATAATAAGCCCTAAATGAAAAAAAACCCCAACATTGTTGGTTAGAACTAAGCAGTTAAGAGAAGTGATAGGTGATGATACCACAATCTCACAGCAGGCTGGGCAATGCCTCAAAGGCAATAAGGTCAAGCATTATACTGACCTTCTATGTCTAGTTACATAAAATCTGAGATTTATTACCTCAGAGCTACACAAAATTAAAAATGCATATGATACAGTCATACTAGCATTTTTATGAGCTGTGTTTTATCATTTTATATATTTACAATCCACATAAACATACGTAATTGAAAATACCCTACTGGAGCAACAAGCTCCCAGTAAAAAACTGTCAAATTTTAACACCATGCGTGTCATTTGGGATTAGCCAACCACCCTTTTATTTGCTGAACATAAACAGCAGACACAGACCAAGCAGTGTCTTACCAAAAGTAAAATGATGCCTACTTGCTTTTTTAGCAATAATTTATTCCCCTCTGTCATTTATACTGTGAATGCTGTATTAAAAAAACTCTCTTTAATATCTCTTAATTGGCAGACAATTCTATATTCCTCCCTCCACTCACTTTATATTACATGTGTGATTAACTTTCACCACCTTACCTTTACTCCTTGAATTAGACCATTCATTAGAAATGTATGTTTTGGGAAGGTTTCATGCAAAACCTGGAGAAGGAATAAAAACACTGTCATTTACACAATGTTATTAACTATAAATATTGCTTGTGGTGCATCCAACTTCTACAGCAGCACACCCGAAGTAGTTTTATATTATCATAAAGTATAGAAAAAGACACACCACAAGTAATCTTTTTAATCTTTAATTTACATGGAAAGTACTTTGTGATTTTAGCTTTACTGGATAGAGGCTTCAGTTCTCTTAACACTTTGGGAAGGATTCATGTCATCTTCAGAGGCTAAAATCTTAACCAATCACAGAGAACCTAATAAATTATTTCAGATCAGACTCTCCACATACTGATGTGTCATCCGCACGGGGCTGGGGACAGACACAACACCTCTCAATTTGGTGACCAAAGCCTAGATATGAAGGTTGAAATTGTGCCTCTCTCAGTCAAACTTGTGTTAGGTGAGAGAGATTCCACCCAGTGACCAATGGGCAGTTTATATCCAAGAGACTGTGCAGGGTTAACATCAGCTTACAGAGCTGCACCAAGACTGAGTTTTAGGTGGAGACTGCTTGGAGATCTTGCTCCTTTTAATTTGTAAGCATGTGTCACTCTCAAAGATTAATTCCAAATGGAAAGCAACCAACTACATTAGAAAATAATTTGGTACAAACAGGTTGTATGACTGCGTCACTAATAATAGGGAAGCTTTGACAGGTGGAACAGGGCCTGTGCTCTGAAGCTTCTATTTAAAGCACAGCCAGGTCAGCAAAGATCTCTCTACTTACACACACAAGTTTGCATAATTTTGCCAAATTTCAAGTTTATTTTTGTCATGTGCCAACTCTTTGTAGCATTTTGAAAGATGATTTCATTACTGTCTTAGTGGTTTCAAATCAGAAAATACTCACATGTAAGCTTGAGTGTTAATACACAGACACCTATGCTGCTTCATTACACTGCTTCAGTGAAATAATTTAAAATTCCAGATTCCACATAAAAATACAAAAGTTTTCACTTGCACAACAGACCAGCTCAATAATTTAGAGCTTTCATTGAATTCAGAAGATGTTCAATGTCTTTGCAGTAATTGCCTGGTCATATAGGAAGAAAAAGCTTAAGCATGTAACTTACCACCAGAGTAGGTGCTGTCAAGAGTCCCCAAGCAAAAAACTCCAAGAAGATCACTATAACAGCATGGTAGACACTAGGTGAACCTATTCCTTGAGGCTAAAACAAGAGAAAAACCAGGTGACTAAAACATCTAACAGTCTATCAAAGTCATGAGAATGCATCTGAACACTATAAACAGAAATTAAACAGAAATTAAGAAATTAAACAGAACTCAAAACACTGGAATATAGTTACTTAATCTAACTGGTCCTGAGTGAAATTCCCTTTTTATCCCTTTCTTGCTAACATCCTGGCTGGTCTCTGCAGCAGACAGAGCTTCTTCTACTATTTGGTATAGCCAGAAGTAGCTTTTGAGGAGAACAAAAAGTGCATGGGAGGGACAACCTGCTCATCTCATACACCCTTAAACATACCCTGTCAAACAACATGCCACAGCTCATCATTTGCAAATTGAGGAAACAGTGCACTAACTATTTTCACATGCAGGCATTATGAATAACTCATCAGAAATCTCATATGCATTCTTTAAGCTTAGAAGTGCTGCCTTTACATCTGCTTTCACAGCTTTGTGTGAAGGTGAGTTACTAACAAGAGTGGCACTGATTTGGTCACACCAAGCACTTATACTGAGCACACACAAGCAGGAGAAGGTCCTCAGCTGCTTCTTAATAAGTTTTAGGGGGATTTTATCAATGAGATTTTATCTTTAGAGAGCTGATGTGAGGGGGCAAAGATGACACACCCAAACTCTTCTCAGACATGTCAGTGGCAGGAAATACAGGCTGCCAGTGAGGCTGTGGAATCTTCATCTTTTCTTTCCAGATTCCAGTATTTCCACCACAGAAAAAAATAAAAAAAGGTTTCTGAACAAATGAAGGAAATAAATACAGAAAAACACACTGTCCATTTACTCCTACTGCTGGAAAAGATTATAATTTTCAAAAGTAACCATATCAATATGTAAATGGTGAGCTACAACAGTAGCTTAGCACTGGTTTATTTTCTTTTTCTAAGTCCTCTTCAGTAGATACAGCCATACCATACACATATTCCTGCTATCTTTTCAGCCTGTTCTCTTAAGGTGGTAAAATAACAGTCTTTATAGATACAGAAAGTGGCTATAATTATCTTCACTTCCCACAATTTCTCGCCCTCTCCACCCACAACTCTTTGAGTTTTGGATTAAAAACTTATCCAGTTCTGCACAAACCGTAAGTAACTATCTCAGTCTCGTACAGAAAATCAGCTTCAGTCTTACAGTTTCCAGATTCCTGTCAGGTTACCAGCTTGTGACCCCCCATGGTAAAAAAGATGGTGAGGTAGGAGTCACACACCCTATCCCTCCAAGCACCAGGGCTCAAAAGCACCTCCATTCTGCTCACATATAGCAAACACAAGCTCAACAGCAATCTGTCTCTACACTGCCCTTGTCCAGTTCTGGGCAGCTACTCAGGGATCACATGGACAAACCAAAATAGCAGAAGGAAACCAGTGGCTGTTCTGCACAGCTAAATTGTTGGCAAATTCAGAGGCATACAAGCAGGTGACTGCTGCCCTCTGCCATGTAATCCAGCTGTAAACAACCTGATCAGATGCTTCCATTACACTGACAAACAGAAGTGGCATTTAGATCACTAGGGTTAAACATCTTTGCTTTCTTGTTGCTAATACTCACTTTTCACAGGCATCATTATAAACCCACCCTGCTATGCTTTGCAACCTGGCTCATGTAGTGTAATGTAAGGTAACAGCCTAACTGCAACCAAATCAGAAGGCTTTACACCTGAAGATAAATGATACGGAGCCTTTGTGTGAACAACCTGGGACCAAGATGTTCCAATCAGAGTAACAGCAACCCTTCTCTACAGCCACAGAGCCAGAGCACTGCATATTCATGTTTGGCAAAATCTGTGGCACAAACCAGTGCTCTAAGAATATTCCTTTCCTTAGCTAGAGAAAAAATGTCTTTAACCAAACACTGTGTACTGACAGTCATGGCAGGGCATATGCCAGGAAGCCTTAACAACACACACCTGGTAACAGAGTAACTATCTAAGCAACTAGATGATAGCTGCTGTTCTCCTGGAAAAGAAAATGAAGTCCTGAGCTCTAATTCTCCCTAGCACTGCACAGGCATGCACCTCCCAACTCATTTCACGCCTGCTTCAAAAATGCATAATCTTGCATAAGATTAATTCCAACTGTTTATAAAGGAAGGCAAAATTAAACAGTGCTGAAACCACTCCACTGGTACTACTACACCACCCACCAACTTGCCAAAGGGACACGGTATAACCTGTGGTGGGAGGAGAGGCTTTGCAGTGGCAATGGCTGTTTTCTCCCTTGTGCTTATTTTTTTTTTTTTCCCCGTAGCAGAACCAGTGATTATAAGTGACAATAAATTAAATTGACAGAAGTTCCTTATCAGTAAACTTTTTGCCTGTGAAACTGCCTCAATAAACAGCTATATATTCTTGCCAGTAAAAGAGTCACACAGTTTTCTTTGATGTCATTTAAAAATAAACCAATCAGGCTGCAAACAGTTCACTTTGGTGCTTGATTTGCCAGTTGGTTTGCAAGTTGGAGACGTGGGCTATTTTCATTTACCTGTATCCCATAATGTCACATGGCCTGCTGGGTAAGCAAAGAATTTAATGAGACTGAGCACAGAGGCTAATTAATTGAGCAGAGGCTAATTCAGCAAACCTTATTAAAAAATCCAAGCATAAAGTTTTTCCTGTCAGCATAAAGAATACTGTTACACCAGATTTTATAGCCTTAAACATGTATTTAAAACAAATAAATTCTCAAACCATATATTTAAAGAAATAAAATATCACAAGCTGGTATTTCTGTTATCCAACAAAAATCTACAGGCCTTCATCTAATAGTTATGGTCCATTTTCCCACTCCTTTATAAACAACTGAAAATACACGGAACTCATGCAAGTTTGCACTCTGTTTTGAAACTGGTGAGAGACACCGAATGCAGTTATTATAATATCCTTTCTCCTCTTTTGGCAAAAGGAAGTTAGAATTGAGAGATAAAGATATTTGGAAGTACATTGTATTTTAATCAAAGATCACTGCAGAGGGTAATCTTTGGGAGCACCATGTCCCATGAATAACAACGTTTACTCTGTTTCTATTACTCATTCTAAAATATTTTCAAAATTTAACATGTGTTGAAGGTAATCTTATGCATTTCTATCTTTACAAAGATCAGGAAAACATGTCCTGGAGAACATCGACATCCATCACTGGAATTACTCTTTCTTCTTACCACCAAGTAATCCAGATGGGTGGCCACCAGCTGGATGAACAGCTATAGTGACTCAGATATGTCTCCTCCATTTTTGTTCCAAAAGACTAACTGGAGGACCACCAATATGTCCAGATGTCTCTTTATATGAAATAGTGATACTGTATTTAGAAGGGTGTAATCAAAGCTACACAGTATTACACTGTGGAAAAATTCCAGGGGCAAGGATACATTGGAAGCAATGCTTCTCCAGCTGTTAAAAAAAAAAAAAAAAAGCTCCAACAGCCCCGAAACATTTAACAACTTCCTTTCTTTTTAAAATGTGTGTATTTAGGAGGAAGCAAGGCAGTGGGAGGGAACTGCAAAACATTTCTTCCAGGAAGCCTTTCCACAAGACTTTGACGCAAACAGTTTGTCCCACTCGCTGGCCTATTCTTTCTCAGACTAAGGAAGCAGGGGGGCCGGGAGGCTGCAGCGATGGCGATGGGCGATCCGGCAGGTGGGCTCCGCACCCCGGCAGCGCTGCATCCCCACCGCCCCCCGCAGCGCCCCACTGCCGGCAGGGCCGGGCCTGCCCATGGCACAGCTGCCGCCCTGACACCTCTGCCTCCTGCAGACATTCCTTTAAATACTTTTTAATGTAACGTTAGGTTTAGACACGTACCGCACGATCTCGGGCTAACGTTAAGTGATAGTTACCTGTGCCTAACCCCCGGGACGGCACAGCTTTGCAGGGTTGCCCCCGAGTCCTAAAAATCGGCCCTCGCTCAGAAAGAGCACTCACGAAGAAGCCTGAACTGGCGCGACACCTTTACAGGTGTTTCTCGGTGCCTGCCTCAAGGAAACGAGCCCGGAATGCCGGAACAGCGCTGTGGGGGCTGGCCCAACCCTCACCATAAAGGCAGCTGAACCCTCACCACCAAGCTCAGCCCCGCTGCCACAGCCGTCCCGCTCGCACGCCGCCAGCAGCGGCTGATCGAGGCCCAGCACCGGACCACCGACCCCAGCCCCGCACCAGGCCCGGCCGCACCTGCCACGGCCCCCTGCCCGACCACTGCCAGCCCTCCGCAACGCCGCGGGACCCGGGTCTCCGCCGCCATCTCGCCCACATCCCCGCCCGCTCTCACAGCCGCCCCCTGGCCCCGCCCGGCCTCACCGTCCCGCCGTCCTTAATGATGATTTTCTTGGCCAGCATGATACTGCGGTTCACAGCGCGTTTCTTCTTCTTCCCCCCCTGCGTCATTTTACCATCCTACAGCCCCGGGGGGGGGGGGGAAGGGGAAGGGGAGGAGGAGCGGGGGCAGCAGCGGACCCTCCCCAGCAGCCGGGCCTACGCCTCCCCTCCCCTCGTTGCCGCCACTGCTCACACACCCGGCGCCATCTTGGCCAACCACTACCGGGCGCTGCCGCCGCGCATCACGCGATCGCCCCATTGGTCGACCTCTGGTCACGTGCGCAGGACGCCCCGCCCCCCAGCGCCCGCTCTGCCCCCGGGCCCGCCCCGTCCCCAGCACCGGCTCGGCCGCCTCGGCGGCTGTCCCAGAGTGAACGGTCAGGGCTGGAAAAATGCGATACGTGTAAAACAAATAACAACAACAACAAAAAAGAAAAAGAATAAAAGAGGCGAAACTGCTGCCAGAAGCCGTGCGGTTCGCCGGCAGGCGACGCAGGCAGTGCCCCTGGCAACGAGCTCGGTGCGGCAGTGCCGCACTCGGTGCCCGGAGCCGCCCCTCCAGTGCTGCCTCTGGATGAACAACCTCCATCTGCCGGCACACCGACCCCCGGTACTGCTGGAGGCGGTTCGCCTACCACCGGGATGACCGCGGCCTTTCCGCCCCTCAGAGGACCCGTGTCCTCAGACACCGCCGCAGGCACCTGTCCTCCAGCTGCCTCCAGCTGAGGGATCGTGTCCCAGCCCTGTCCTCACTCCCGGAGCTGGCCCGAGAGGCCTGGGAAACAGAGGCACAACCAGGCAGTTCCTACTGGATTTACCTGCTAGGCCTTAAAATACGTTTCTAAGGCCAAAGCACGTAACTGCACATAGACTCCACCTTAAAAATGCAACTTAGCGACACTCTGCTTTCTTACTCCTCAGTTTTAAATGTAGTTTAGGAAAGCTTTAACAAGTTCATATGGGCAGGCCATCTCGGGTTCTGATGTACCACGGCCTGCAAGTAATACAATGGCTGGAGCTCCCAACGGATTATACCCATCAGTGAACAAAATATTTTAGAAAGGTTATTATCGAATATTCTATGGTTTACAAGTTCATTTCCATCACTGCTAATATCTGGCAGCACTAAACCAGTCAGCACCTGTCCACATTCAGTGCTATTACTACGTTCATGGTCCCTGACACAGCTCTCCAGTCTTGTCTTTGTGCTCTTTACTCAGCCCTCCCATCTTCCAGTCCTCTTGCTATATATCCCTGTCTCTCCAGCTCCTGCAGCATCCCTGTTTTCCCCCAAACTTCAGCTGCACATCTTCTCTGCCTATACAGAGGCTTCTACCAATCCCCACCCAGAGCAGAGACCTGCACAGTACACACCTGTACAGCTCCCTTACAGCACCCACACCACTGTGGTAACAAAAGGGTGTAAATCACTCGCCACTGTGTGAGCTTAAGTTAAACCATCAGCCTTAAGACAAAGCATGGGTCTTGTCTTGGCAGCTTCTAATGAACATGTATTTTGTTAGGCACAGCTCTGCTCAGCTCAATGGATCTACTCTGCTCTCACAGTGAGACACAAAGACAAGCAGCCTCTAGGTCACGATACTAATGTGGATCTACCAGGCTACACATAGGGGAAATAGGATGTTTGCAGCCATTGCTATTATCAATAATTTGTTACAAGTTTACATTAGTTATGGCAAGTATGTGACTAATGCAGTATGTTCCAGGGTTTCTCACCCCTTCTATTTGAAAAGCAGAGGGGTCCTGCAATTGTGATATGCTTTTGAGTCTACTCCTTGGAGTGACTGCTATTAAGTACTGGTGGAAGTGTCATCCAGACATGTTCTTGACAGGTGAGGAACTCAGTTAAAAAAAAAGTTAACAACTAACTCTCAGCAAAGACATTTTGTAACTAAACTGACTGAACAGCTGATTTTCCATTCACACCTTTATATTATACCAAGTATTGCCATTGATGTCATTATCTCAAAATAATTGCATCTTAAATATAAAATTTGCTCATGTAGGCTGAGCAGATGATTCAAGTAGGAATTCCTAACTTTAGAATAAACTCTAGAGAGACATAACTTGCTTCTACTCTAATGAATTTCACCCAACTACATGTTTTCAAATATCAAATTCCACTTACCTAAATAAGTTCTGACATAATCCGCTCTGACATTACTTAATTGAGAGACAAATTCCTGACAAACACTAAATCTCCTGAAGAAGAGAAACAAAAATTGTCTGTTACATCTTAAACACCTGTAGTGTTTAGGCTTCTACACAAAGCAAATGCATAATACTACCTGCTAGTACTATGTGGTTTCAGTTAAGACTCCTATGGATTGCTTTCAGGCCAAAGTGAAAGAGAACCCTATGGCCTGCATCCCATGTATGTATGTATGTATGCTCCTTTAGTTAGTTGATTAATAATTTCTGTTACCTAATGGCCTAAAAACTTCAATTTGAATTATGCTGTGTATGATGATTAAGGTCAGAGTGGAACTGACAAAGGGAATGGATAGAAATGAACATCATTGGTGCACAGCTGGTGAAACGACCTGATTTTATTATATACATCTCTGGAAACGGCAGGGACACATTATTCACTATATATGTGTTTGTGAACTCTTCAGGTCTTTGATGTACTGTAAATTATAGCCATACAAAACCTCAGATTCTAAATTCTAACAGGACTGAACTGATTGTGCTGCATTCTAGAGGGTATATTGTGTATTACTTTCCACTACTATCAAAATTAAATATTTAAATCTGGGGGAAGGAAAGCAACTGAATAACCAGCTGCCTCCTGGTAACTTGTGGCAAAACTCTTCTACACAGGATTACAGTGTTTTACAATTCCATGCTATACAATTTGGTACTTGATAACCAGGTACACCCCACCACCTCCAGTTCAGGAACCAAAGTCTTGAACAAGGAGATGAGAATTTTCAGGCTGGAAGTGTGCAGACAGTCACAAGACCACTGCTGGAAAGTGGTTCACAGGAAGCCACGATACAGTGATCAAAAAGAAGTGTATCTCAGCCAAGACTAAATTTCTGGCAAAATCCAGTAAACTGTATGATAAAAGCTGATGTTAAAAGCTGCATGTACACTGTCTGAAGTTTCTATAAAATTATGCCAAAAACTATGTTCTAAACCAGCAATTGTTAATTGAAACACTGTTTTATTTCTGCTAAAATATGCATAAGGCAAGCCTCTTCATTTACAAAGCTCTCAAACAGTTTTACATCATATTCTTAATAAAGCCAGTGCTTAATTTTAAGCAATTTATTACTATAATGGCATTATTTACATGTAGAAAAAAATAGCATTTTACTTCAATATGGATTTATAAAAGACTGCATTAGATAATGGAAGATGCATTCCATGATTCAGCAATGTTATATCAAAAAAAACCCAAAACTGTTCCCAATCTTCCTGGAAACACCACATATTAGAAATGTATTCAAGTGTAAGCACACATAAACATCAACATTAACATATAAAAAATTCCTAAGACCACCTTAAAATTTTGCTATGATGATTGAATATATGTTCAATATTTGGGCTCATATTTAAAATGAAATTTAAAATGCACTGACACTAAAGACAAACTTAAAAAAAATCTAAAACTGTTACTCATGGCAGCAAACGTAAACACAGGCTTATCATATAAGCAATGTTTACTGAGCTAATGAATGGATACAGCTAATTACAGTCAGAACAATGATGGAAGATAGAAGGCAAGAGTTAAAATGTCTTGTCTTCCCTTGGATGCAAATGTGCAGCAGACAATCAAGAATGAACATTGAACAGCACCTCAGGACAGATATTTTTCCTTCTAAAAGGAGTTGCAAATTCACCTAGCATGAAATAATTAGAAAGTTATAAATTCAACTGAACACAAATTTGGATTCACAGCAACCAGAGCAGAAGATATAATCTAATTAATCCCACTAATTTAGCTGCATTTCCCCCTGCCTTTTTTTCAGTAAAACTATCTTATCTAAAAACATATCTAAAAGATATCTAAAAACATATAATGAGCTTACCTGGAAGAAGTAGAACTCTTTAGCAACTTCCTGTGGAAAATAATGAGCAATAAAAATGAACAAAATAATGAAAACAAAGGCAAATAAAGACTTCTTGGACTTTCTTATAGTAACTGAATACCACAGGTAATAATACACTACCACCTATATGGTATAATACTATGTTATAGATGAGCATTAGCTTTCCAGTACACAAAAAACAACTTTAATATTTTCTAATATCTCATTCATACAAAACATGGGTTTCAGACAAGAAAACAGTAAATAACCTTCCTCACACACAGCATTCAGCAAGAAACACTGTCAACAGAAGGAAATGGGCAACAACTTTGTATCTGGAAAATGATGGCTTAAGTACAACAGAATAAGCATGAATCATAAGGAAATATATTAAAATATAAAAGTTAGTGACAGTGAAAAACAGAAGAAATGCAGCATTTCATATATCAATTTTAAAACAATCGAACAAAATCTCTTACAGTCTTTTGAATTACAGCCATTAAAAAAGTTAGAAACACAAAACAGTTGCATACCTCTAAAAATCTGTGAGAGGACTGGACGAGTATCTGAAATGCAAGTGTATGCTACCAAAATAAGAATTTTTTTTGAGGAAAAATAACACTAGTTTCTAAAAAGTTGCAGTAGAAACCCCAAGGTGTTATCTTGCAGAAGCTGGATCTAGAACATTAATCTACCCATTATTAAAGCAAACAAAATGGGAAGTTTTCCTGTAGTTTGTCTAAAACAAAATTGAATATAAAATTATCTGAATTATTTGAGAAAAAAATACAATTGGGCACTTGTGGACAGCACAGAAATACAATGTTTAAAGAAAAGTATCTTATTAGACTCAAGATTTTCCACTACTGAACTGCTGATTTTACTTTCAAATAGTTCTACATTTATTGTTATGTGACCATTTATCATGTTTCCCAGAGATTCTCAAATAAAACTACCAAATTTCAATAAATACTAGTACTTTCATTATATAGGTCTTAAAAAAAATAAATCACATAATTCAAGTTATTGCAAATAAATACCTAGCTATAACTTTATAAATATTTAAATAAAATTCTTCTAAGTATAGGTTAGCCTCCTAAATATACAGCTAAACTAACAAATTCATTGTCTAAAAGTCAGAAAAATAGTCTAGAAAGACAAGATTTATTTCTTGAAAGTTAAGACTCCTACAGACTGCTTTTAGGGCAAACGCAAAGCACACTATTCCCTGCTTCCCAATGCTCTCTGCTAGCTAAGCTTCTTTGGTTAATTAATGAGTTATTGACTTAAAATCGGTTGGGTTTTTTTTTGTGTGTGTGTTTTTTTGGGGTTTTTTTTGTATCTCAAAATCCAGATACAAAAGTTTCACAATGAGAAAATGTGCATATGGTCTCAGATTGCAAGGGTTATAGAAGTCAATAAACCCTCCACAGAACCTTTCAGTTCTCAGGAAACATATGCTGTCTTCCCTCTGTACAGAATAACATGTTTCAGCTTACAGGGGCCTCAGACAAGTCTGTCCTTAGTCTGTAAAGTGCTGAGGAAACACAACTCAAAATGCAAATTCCTGCTTCTTTTACAGCAAGCAGTGTATGGAGAGATCTATCCTTCTACTGGAAAATTTAATGTGAGGAGTCACTGACCTGCAGACAGGAATTTCTGCTCCTTTATACATTGTTTTCCAAAGCTGTATTCTAAACCAAAGAGCACATATTACTGTTTTCATGTACATTGATGCTTCTCAACAAATAATGAGAGATGCTTCTGAAACAATAAAACTGGGTTAATGTAAGATAACTCCCACAATGTGGTGATTATTTGTCCTATTTTGTCTTTTCCTGTGCAACCGGCTTTAAAGTGTTCTTCCTCAACGTACTCATTTTTGAGGAATTCCTCAAGGGAGTAACCAATTCTACCACCTGAACACTCCCACTTTCATTAATGAAATTAAAAGTATTGTGTAGACCCAGCTCCAGCACAGATGTTACTACCAACACTTCTCAGATCATTTCAGAGCCACGGTCACTTCCCAGTCTGTGCTGCGCTACGCTGCGAGCAGTGTTCTGGGCACACATCTTACCTCACGTTGTATTTCAGTGATGAAATGACTGGATGTCATTCTTCAAAGATTTTACCACATTTAGTGCTATTGGTAAAAGGTTTAATATCAACACAGAATGCCAGGTTAGGGTAGTATGCGAGAGCTTTGACAACCAGGCAGCATTCAGAGTTCACAAAGCTCAGCGAGCTCTTGGCATAACTCTGAAATTTCTTTAATGTGTCACTCTGGTACCATAAGCAAACAAAAAGCTGATAATCCACACAACTGCCAACAGACGGAAAACGCTGTTTGTCTTTGGCTGGAGTAAGTGGAATTTTTCCTTTCCCTTTTACAACATTTCATTAAAAAAAAATCTGAGTACTCTTAAAGAAGCTCCTTGTCAATGCACCACTAAAATGTGAAAAAGAGGATGAGGTACTCTGGGAAACATTTAAAAACACCTCTTTCTTCACAACATGGTCATTAGGACAAGCCAGAAATGAGAAAGCACACAAGTTAGGGAAAAACCAAAACCATACACTTTTACCACTTGCCATTATACAGGTAAGGGACTACTGATACGTTTCTGTATAAATGTATCCCTTTACAAGTGTAACACAGATATGAAGTCACTCTATATTAATATCAATGGTGAACAGGCCTGCTGAAAACAAGCATTTTTTAAAGACATCTTTTTTTCTTTATTAGCCCTGGCATTATTTTTTGTGTGTTTCTGGTTATATGCAAAGACTTCAACAAGTGAAGTGTTCATAACAGTCTAATTGATTTAAGTTCTAATTTCATCTAGGTTTCTTTGAGAAGTTTTGGTTGGCTTTTTCTGTTTGTTTAAAACAGAAGAACAGTATGCTTTTGTATTTACCTATTGCACAATTAATTATTTTTTTCATTGTGATTTCTGTTAAATTCCACTACTAGATGGAATATCTCTAAAGAACCCATTTTGGTCTGCTGACTCAAGGACTCCCAGAAAAAAGCAGTAATAATAATAACAACAATAATAATAATAATAATAATAATAATGAAATCTCTACTTAAGCCATTACATAGAAATGCACTGAAAAAGCCTTGGAGAGTTAATGTGTAAACACCTCTTGTGTAAAAAACATCTCTGTAAATAAAGTACAGTAGATAGATGATACAGCATAATAGCCCCAGATGGAGCTGTTACAGGAGAAAAAATATTTCATTTAAAATGTGTACTATGGGCACTTTTTCTTTTTTTTTTTTTTTGTGGTTAAAAAAAAATACCCAGAGAATATTTAATGCATTAAAAAGATTTTAAAGGTTCTATGAAGAAGTTGATTTATAATCAATAAAAAGAATGAACATTACATCTGGGCAAGCACTCCAGCATAACCTTACTCTTAATAACAGGTTAGTGCAGTAACCTCCAGCCTGTGTTCACAGAGTTATTGCATCTCATGGAACAGACAGGCTAACCTGATGAAGGCTGGTGTATCAACAAAGATTCCCAGCTTTCACTCTGAATTTCTCCCTTTGTGTACTTAGGTGAGAATGTTAACATTCTTACTATGTTTCTATATAAAGAACAGAGTTATAATATTATGATTTAAGAACAGATTTCTCTTATTAAATCAGCCTTCTAAAAATATAAAAATATTTGATGTCAGAGTGTTTTTCAATCATACTTCAATCTTCACAGTTTTAATAAGGAACACCTAATTAAACCATCCCTTTGGAACTACAATGCATATTCAGCTTATTTCATGTAAATAGACAAACAGTTAAAAACATATTTTCTAAGATTAAATATAGCCAAATTGCAAAAACATACAATCTGACAATGTTGTCATGTGCTCTTTCAAAGAGTGCATAGGACATTTCTGCAGCAGTCAGTACAGTAAATTCTTTTGATGCAATCCCAGTCAAAGCTGTAAACATTCCTAATTGCAGTTTCTTGGAAACTTTTTGTTCCTTTCAAGTTTTTATTAGCAAGTTGCACTGGGCATTCTTTTTTTCCCCTCCCCCCATCAGTTACAGGCAGTATCAGCATTCACCTTCAACCCATCTGACCGTTCAAAACTACTCATAACCATTTTTTTTCCAATAGATTCAGGGGAGAAATCCTCTCCTTGCAGTACAAAATGACACCTTCCACATGCCATTGTTAGCAAGGCCCTCAGTGCATGATCTTGAGAAGCAGTTTGATGAGGAAGTCTGCTATGCCTTAATAGGATTTCCTGCAGGTTTGGGATCATAACCGTATAGGAAAGTAGCTGCTATTACAAGGATGGCTCCAAAGAAAAAGACACTGAGTAGAATAAGGATGGAAAAAAAAAAAAAAAAAAAAAAAGTTAGCTCATTTTAGTCAATGCAGTTTTATTTATGTAACGCAATCAAAAAAAAGAGCATTTTTTTCCTGTGGGAACAAAATAATGTGCATTACATTTTTCTGGTTTATAAAGAACAAAATAGCTTGCATGTATTTATTACAGAAGGATGCAGGAAAAAGCTGAAATAAGCAACTTACATCCACAAAGTAATGTATCGTTCTATCAACATATTGTCAAAATTAAAATTATACTTTCGTGGAAAAATTGTCAAAAATAATCAGACCAATTTTTTTTTCCTCCTTTGCCCAAGGCTCTGTGCAAAATGCAAGCAGAAAGCAAAGAAGGACTTTTAACATCTTACCTACAGCATGTTGTTGGAGTTGTGTTTGCTTTGAGGTTCAAAGCTTATGTCAAAACAAATTACCGTTGCCCAAGAACCAGCCTGCAAGTCAGTATAATCTGATTTTTGGCAAATACATAAAGACTTATGTAAGGAAAAGATAATGAAGGCATATTTTGTACTGTGACAGATGGGCCTTTTGGGTTGTTTTGATAGTTACAAGTCTGAAACAAAATATTCAAAGCCAACAGACAATTGGTACACATTTTAGAAAAGGACCTTGTCATAAAGACATGACAATGCTGACAACTTGATTTTCTGAACCCAACGCTAAACAAACTGTGGCACATGGCATGATAATCCTTCAGAGAATACAGTTAGCCTATTTCTGGACATGATCCATTGCACCACATTGAAGCACTTAAGTACTTTACATCTATTATCCCAATCAAAAATGTTTGTTGAAGTGAGAGAAACAATTACTCATTTTAAGTTCAGATAAATTTAGCTGCCATAAGCAGGGTACTAAAGATTGTTTTATTAACTCAAGTTAATCAAGTTTTATTAAATGAGATGGCTTCAAGTTCTACATGCTACTAGTTTGCTCCCTATCACTTAATTATTTACCATAACTTCCATTTTGACCATGTTTGCAGAAGCTGGTAAGTTACTTATTAATTCTCCATTTGAGCACAGAAAAACTCTTACACATTTTCCCAGATTTGTTTAATGGGGCAAGTGTAGGCTACTTATAACTTAAATGCCTTGCACTTTTTAAGCCAGAATAGTTGTTCTACTTCCACTTTTGAATGCTTAAATAAACTCCTGCTAGCATCTCAAATATTACTTTTTGAATTAAAACCTGGACAGTCAAAAGATTATTATAATTCTCATTGCTCAGCCATAACTCCTCTTGCCATGAGGAAGCTTATGGAAGATCTATCTGTAGGCTTGTAGGACACAGAGGAAGGAGGAGACAAGCAACCCCTTTGTCACGGTCTTGTTCAGAACGGCCAGCAGGGGGGAGGCTGGTCCAAAGAACAGAGCCAAGCGCAGCTCAAGGCAAACACTGCCCAGAGGGCTGCACTCGGCAAAAACCGAAACAGGTGCTGAACAGAGAGGGAGAGATTGGGTAAGGAGGAAAAGAAGAGAAAGGGACAGTGAACTAAAACACTGAGCTTGCAAGAGAGAGGTCTGTCAAAAACCAAGAGCTGAAATTCATTACACCTGACCTATGAGAGGCTGTATCTTACTGAAAATTCACCCTTGCCAACTACAGTGAAAAAATTATGCAATGAAATTAAACTTTTACAAGCAAGCTTTATCTAAACATTCTAAAAGTGGGTTAGGACTGGTTTGTTTACTAATTTATTTATTTTTGCAATTAGATCTGGTAAGCATTACATTTTCAACCTTTTTTTTTTTCCCCTCAGGATGGAAAAGAATTCTTACCTTGTAGGGACAAAATCTTGCAGCCAGAAATAGGAGATCAATGTTGACAGTATAATAGAGAGAGAAGTTGCAAATCCCTTTAAAATGTTGTCTGCATATTTTATCACAGCAGCAATCACCAGTCCTCCAAGTGCCTGAAAAATATTGAGGTTTGGATTTGCAACCTGATAGGTTGTTCCACTGAGAACAATATTTTAATATTATGTGCTTACTTTTAGGAAAAGCTTTTGTCTATGTTTAGAACCATTACATTTATTTTATGTTTTGGATATACACTGTTGAAGATTAACATGGGAGGAGTCCTTCTTTCCTCATTAAAGAAATTGTTGATCATATGACCATCATCAAATTAGTGGATGCTTGTAACTCTACATTTTGAGACACAGAAGGAAGGGCAAGTATATTTCTTTAAAAACATTGCAAAAGAAATAATGTTTCTGTGCTTTTATATTTCACAAAGCTTACTCATATACTGGTCATATATTTTCCAGTTTTTTATTCTGAAGTTTATTCTAATAGTGATAGGTAAGCTTTTTGATATGGAATTCCCAGTAGCTTCAGTGAAATCCATTAGTTTCCACAGTCATTTACAGAAAAGTAAATCCCAAGTGCCTTCACAGAAACATGTCTCACCTGCAGAACAACAACTATCCATGTAAGTTTGTTGTATCCTTGAAAAAATCCATTCTTTGACAGTTGTTCTCCATCATAAATGTATACACCCATCAGTCCAAATATGCTACCAAAAAATCCTGAAAGGACAAGATTGATTTAAAAGCTTCACATGAGAAACATGCAGACAGCTTCCTTGTCCTCAAGGACTACTCACATGTACCCAATTTTTAAAATAGGACTGCTACTTGCAATACCATCTTGTTCAAATGCCATCGATGTTCAGATTTCTCTTTTTAAAAGCTATTTTCCACACTTATTATCAGTTTTGACTATTTTGATTAGGACATTCTTGTATATTTATCTGCCACCGCTTTCTACTGGAATGCGGTGATCTTTGTTTATGGCACATAGCAAAATTCAAATAAACACAATTTCAGTTTTCCTGAAACTACTCATGGCTGAAGGCTGAAGATACAGCACAACCTGGAAAGAAAAGCAGGGTACTTTCAGCAGAGGAGATGCTCACCAGCACAGCAAGAACAGGATTTGTCATTTTATCAGTTTGCCCATTCAGACAAGGATCTTGGAAATGAGATTTTTCTGAACCCGTCTCAAACAGAATAAATATATACTAGTAGAGACTTAATGTCAAAAGAAGAAATTGAGATGAGATTGAAAAGTTTACAGTTTGGTGAGCATAGAGTTCTTCTACCAGATGGGAAACTTTTCCTAATCCTCTGAGTCATGGAAGTAACACCAACACCTTCTCCGTGACTGATGTAGACCATAGCCCTGAGCAGGAAAGGGAGGAAGAATATTTTTCCCAGTCCATTTTTGTGAAATACTGACTTCTATTTTCATAATGTTTCTTTTCATCTGAAAAGGATGGCATTGTTTTGAACAGAAACCCCCTTCCATTTGGCAAGAAATTATGCTTTTGCAGACATAACTAAAAACTTGGGTTTCATTCAGATTGAAACGGTCACTTATGTTTTCCAATTGATCTGTTAAAATTAATAAATAAAATCAACTATTCATACATCCCATACATGATACTGGTTAAAAATGGAGTGTAAAAAAAATTAGTCAAACTACTTTCCATTTTTTTCTACAATTCTAGTAATACTCTATAGATATGAAAATGAAAACCAGGTTGCACATATGGCTTTTGTTGTTTGTGTTTTAAGAATTGCTCCACTGCAAAGCTCTTTTGTATGACTGACTTGCACGTGAATGATAGGACATCTTGCACTTTTAGAAAGGATACACTTAACACATTTTTTAAATTGTGATATCATGTTTTAAGTATTTTCTAAAAGCTGTATCAGGAAACCTTCAATGGAGTATGACAAAATCAATTTCACTTTGGAACTGAAAACAGCCTTAATATTAAATATATTGTACTGAATTTTATATTGAGGGAAATTAAGCTCACTGATGGAAAATAAATTAAAAAAAATCAGGTGACTAAATTCTCACTATTATCACAGATATTTAGGTCTTCATATATCACAGCCCTAGCTATTCACCACCTTGAACAGTCTGTGTTGAGATGTGACCTGTTCTAATCTCATTATTTTCACAAAGCAACTACTGGAACATTCAGTCAGGCTGACTGAAAAACTAATGACCTCATTTGTTTTCATATATACTTTTGTGTACTGTAGAAAAATCTGAAGAATGTTTTAGAAGAAATCATAAGATTTTTCAAAAATTGTGTATGTCTAGTTGAAAATTGTTTTGGATATCTGTACTGTTACTCACTGAAGTGCTTTTTGCATGGAAATTGAGAGTAATAATTATCAGCTTTCCTTGGCAATGGGTTGGACATTGTAGCTCCACCTAGAACACCAAATTAAACCTTAAATCCTGGACCAAGCCCCAGCTACCCACCCTTCTCTACCTTCAAAATTCCATAACATAACCTTTCATGATATATCCTCTAAACCCAGCTCAAGAAAACCTAGTTTTAATATGTATAATTTCAACAAATACTAGCAGATAATCAGTAAGGGTTTTAGATTCTATCCTCAAGTTTCAAATCACTATGGACTTGTAAAAGTTTTAAAATTTCAACAAAAAGCAGTTCTGCATTTATACCATTTGTAATTAAAACAGCAACAGGAAAAGAAAGGAAAAAAATTGTATTCAGACTTTTTTTTACCATACCAAGTTTTGACCAACTATCTAATTAGAAAAAAATACATCCCCTTTTTTATGGTACTTCATTATATTCCAGCAGACCTGGTACACAGCCTTGATCCACTAAACTATCCTTATAACTTAATTCTACAGTACTACAGATTTGACTAAGAGTCCATACTAAGGCCGTGGAGAGTTCAAATTCTTCTTGGAAAGTCTTCTACTTGAAAAGCATGCATTCAAATACACAATCAATGGTTATCATCTACACAAGAAGATTAGAGGGACTCATTTGAGAAAGAACTCCAACACTGGGTGTTGTTCCTGTTGAAAAATGGGAACAAAAAATATAGCTGATGCCATTTATTTCCAACTCTATAAACTGGACAAGATTGCTTTGAGGTGAAAGAAAATGGCTCAGTTCTGTTGCCATTACTACCTAAGGGGAATGGAAGGTATTGTCTTACTGATAGGTGTACAATGGATAAGGACATTAAAATAATGCAGATGAACTGTTTTTAGCATATAACTCTCTCCAGTGCTCACAGACAACTAAAATAAGCTGATCTTTGTATTAATTCATTATCTCAACTTTATTACCAAAGCATGGTTTTTTTGCATTAAAAGTGCCAATCTATAAAAACTGCCTAGACCCAGACACAAAGGGAAAAAAATGTTAATTTTAAAACACTGATTCTGAAATATATTTTGTTTGAATGTTCCTATATTCCATTTTTAAAAGTGAAAAAAAGGGAAAAACTTATATTTATCATACCTTATGAATTAGTGCAAGACTATTTTTGAAGACAGAGTATACAGAGAATCCTACATAAGAGCACATTCTTTAGAAAATTTTAATTACAAATTAATTTGACAGATTCTGTACAAACTTACAGACACTCTAAAACCAAGTTAAATCAAGAATTAGATTGAGATCAGAAAGCAATTCTTAATATTCTATCTAGCAGAGTTTTACTCTTGCTTTTAAAAGGACATTTACGCAGAATACTAAAATTGTTATGTAAAAATATAAAATAATATTAGTGAATTTTAAAATTTATATGTATATATTTGAGGTTAACATCCTTCAGATTGCAGTACCTCTAAGATATTACTAAAATTAAACTTACCAAGCTGAATGTTTCTGATCCACACAGACTGCTTAGTTTCCTTTAAAATTTTCTCAAAATAAACCCCAGCAAATCCACTAGAAAAGCATGCTATAAGAACTGCAATGAGGCCTACAAACTGAGATCCTGCCGAATGCTCCTTAGCAGCTGTTGCTTGAGAGTCTGAAGGCCACTGAATATAAAAAAAGTTATATAAAATTCACTGGTAAAATCAAGTTATGAGCATCTATAACATGCAAAGTTGTTCTCTAGCAAAAGTAACAGTTACTAAATGTAGACAATCACGACCTTGTAAAAGTTTTGCATTTTGAACCATAAATACTTTTAAAGAACTGCAGAGCCATAATTCATCTTTCTGCTTATTTATAGGAGGAGAACTGTGCATGAACTGTACATATCAATTTAAAGAGGTCCAGGATTTATATTTCATAAACCAGAACAGTTTCTGAATGCCAGCATGACTTATCACTGTAATTCTATTGCTGACTTCTGGAGCCTGCAGCTACCTTGCCATAAGTAAGCACTCACCACTTACACAAGCTGTCTACAGGATGCAAGTGCCCTCTTCACTGACTATGCAGATGACTAAAACAAGCTGAAATTTACCAAGCTAAATCCTGCAATTTATCTAATACTAACATAACATGCCTTGAACAAACACATGGAATAAACACAAACCACCTGTTAATATTTACCTGCACAAATGCCACTCCTGTCATCAATATTACTAATGAAAGCCACTGGTACACACCCAATTTCTTGCTCAACATCAACACAGAAAACAATGCTGTGGTAAGAATTTTCAGTTGATATGTAACCTAGAAGAACCCAGAAACAATTACTACTGCTTAATTAATAGGATTTATTTTCAAACCTACAGTGAAATCCAAATGTACAATACCTGGTATGTGGCTGCATCTAGGTTTGACAATGCTACATACAGCAAGTTATTCTGAAGAGTATAAATTCCTGAAGGAACAGCAAGTTTCAGAGTTTCCATGGGTTTATTAAGGATTTCATCATGTAGCACTCTGTTCAGAGTCCGTAAATTGCACTCTACCGAGAGAGACAATAAAAGAAACAAACATTTACTAAAAGGAGAAAAAAAATTAAATAGCAATGTTCTGTTCTTAAAAATGGTTGCCTACATTTTATAGCTATCATTGCTATCAAGATGTCAAAATACTATGTTTGACTTTCTTAAGCCTCATAATGTAAGAAAAAAGACTGTAAAGTGACTTCTGTAGTCAATTTGAAAATGCTACATTAAAAGAGCATCACCTACAAAGTGCACATTTAGAAGTTGACAGTCTCATCGATATTTATGCATCTACAATGAAATTTAAGCTGCTGAATACCTAATATGTAGGTAAAGGAACCTAATCCAGTATAAAATGTACCAAATAAGAACAAGAGTAAAACCGAACATACTTTTTTTGGAGCTTAAAACTGTGCTTTTTTCCTGTAGTAATGAAATTGCTTCCCCCTTTTGCATCTGCTGTTTAATACAGGTTTCTAAACTGTCATTAATGTTTTGGACACAAAGCTTTTAATTTTTTTTCCTACTTCTACACATGAATTTCTTAAAACATCTGAGCAAACACAAGCTTCAAGCTGCTAGTAGAAAATTTATTCTTGCTCTCATTATCCACATTCTTCAAAGACAACTCTGTTCAGCAAATATACAGTATCTTCTATTATGTGTTGAGGAGTGAAGTATGATTAGTGTCTTTCCATGAATATTTCTTACATGAGAAAGAAAACGCTTTGTCATACACCTGTACTCACATGGCTGCTTTGCAGTTGCCACTACAATACAGCATAGTGATTAGGAAAATTACTTGGTGCAAAATTTGACACATACTGCTGTCTTTGTAGACCAATAGAACACAGGCCAAAATCTTCAGAAGTTCAGCAATAACTACTGCAGTGGAGGATAAGTAACGGGGTCCTTCTTCTTTCAGTGTCCGAGAATAGCGCATGGTCAAGACTAAACTTGTGGTCTGAAAAACCAGGATGCCCAAGGAAAGGTATTTTAAATTGGTAGACATTTCTTGATTTTTTTCTTCCTGAAAAAGAGAAAAAACCCCAACCCAGGCTTAAAACTGATACGGTAGATATTTCCTTCAGGAATCAGTGTATTAAAAAAAAAAAAAGAAGGCAATTGAGGAGATTAACCAAAGGTAAACAACAGACCTAATCTGATATTTAAAAAGAAAAAGGAGATTAACACTTCAAAAATGTTTTTCAAATACATGACTAGAAATGGGGAAGCATATCAGAATATTAGATGTGGTAACTAATAAAGAAATAAAATTAAACATTACATCTTATATCTAATATTAAGGAAGGCAAAATAAGGACTTTTATCTGACAATTAGCTTTCCAGTAAGTTGCTTCAGAAAAGCAATTTCCCAAGTTAAATCAATCATGGACTTCTTTATGTAGGTGAAGGTTCAAAAGGTACATCTGAAAGTGAAAAAGTACTGCAGAATGCCCAGTACCCCTGCTGCAATGCGTTATTCCCAGAATGAAGAGATCTTCTCATTCTTCAACTTCTCTGAAGTTTTTCATGTTGCAGTCTCTGCCTTGCCAGATGACAAGGTGCCAGCAAAAGATTGTGTGAGGGCTGGCCTGCTTTAAATGAAAATGAGAGGTATGCCTGATGTTGAAGGAAGATGAGAGCTGTGGGAAAGCAGAGTTGGATAGGAAGAAGTGGGATGGAAGAGCAGCAGAGAAGACAGCACTAACCCTGCCCTGCTGAATATCCCTCTCAGACAAAAAATTACTTGAATAAAGAAAGGTGACTGCAGCTACTTCCTCATAACACACTGACATCTAGAAAACTTACATTGCTCAAGCTGTATCTTTCTCATCTCTCCCATGAAATTACACCAACCTGACGTGGTTTTCTTTACCCCTTCTTAATGCCTAAGCATTAACTTAGTGCAGGAGATTAAAATATGAGAATTGCTTTCTCTGTTAAGAACGATGTATTACAAGGAAATGTAAAATTGCATCATTGCTATTCAGAATATTTAATTTTCTGCTGTTCTTCATATTAAGTATGAGTAATTTATATACGTACAGAAATTAATGCTTTCTATTAAAAAATTCCTACTGCATTCACCACCTACATCTTCAAAAACAGTGGTGTTTTATAATGACAAAGTAAAATGAAATTAGTGATTAAAAGCTAACAAATATGTTTACAAGGAAAAGAAAATCAAGTCAAGACAATTAATGTGGTTCTCACTTTCAGAAGTCTAGAGATGGCATAACAGTACATACTGGATGAATATGCCAGAGCTCTCCCTATGCACATTTTACACCTACAGGTGACTCATTAACTATCTTCTTTTGTACACAGTGCTGAAGGATACAGCTTCAAATATTCGTAGCTGACAGTGAAGCTGTTTCTTGCTGACTGCATTTCCTTAGTTCAAGATACATTTCATAACAATTTTCACTTCTATTTTTTCACAGATCTAGAAATTTGTGCTGTACAAATATTTCTGACTTCTCTTTATCTTGTCTCTAAACATTAATGGATTTTCTCCAGTCAAGTAGACCTATATGCCACAGATACCTAAGAGACACTGCAGTAACCTGTAAATAAATATGAATTGCCAAGTGCCACAGACATATGAAGCACATACTTGTATCCTACACAACAAAATTGTTTATCTGGAGAATCATGAAAATCATTAAAAATATTTGTAAAAGCATATTGGCAAAGGAGGAAGACAAAGATGCCAGGATGCAGAAACTGAAGAAGAAATACACAAGGATTTCTTTAAATAATATTGATAGAAGAAATCTATTAATAGAGTTCATACTTTTGTATGAACTATGATCTCTTTCAATCCACTGAACAGACAAATACTAAAGATGCAAGTGCACTGGACAATATAAACCTGACAGAAATGTAAAACAGGAAGGAAAAGAAAGCTGAAGACAGCATTCAAGCTTTACTGTCTTTTTTCCACAGGTTCAGGTGGAATAACCCTTTACATAAGGAGATTAATTGTAGAATTATGAATCCCCAACAACAAAATCAGTTTGTCAAAGCATAACATCTTAGAATAATAGATATGCTATAGCTAGGAGCAAGGAGGAGAAAACAGAAGAACAGTTCTCATGCTGGGATCAAGAGGGGACAAGCAAGGTCAGAGCTCATAGTCTCTGTGTTACTGGAGAAAATTGGCATTGCAAAAAGTACATTTATGTGAGCCAACTTGCACAGATAGTTCTTCCACCATTTCCGTCTACCTCATTTTCCATTATTAAGACCTGACCATCAAGAAACACAGAAAGCAATATATGGTTAAGTACAAAAAAACTAAACTTCATGAAAACACACTTACAGATAAATGAGTTGTTATGCTTTTTGGTTTTCAGTTTTCAAAATGCTTCTGAACAAAACACAGATAATGGGAACACACATCTGTCCTGAATTCAGAACTACATTTCTGCATTCTATAAGCCTATTCTATATATGCCTATGGAGTGATAAAGGGCTTAACAAAAACAAAAAAAAGAAATGTTCAAAATTCTCAGAGATCAATTCTTTAAACTTCAAATTAGGTCAAAATACAGAAAAATAATGTTCACGTTAATTTTTCTGAGAACTACAACAATCCAATTACTAAGCAACTAAAAGTAAAATTTTAAAAGTAAAGCACTAATACCTTATTTATAAGCAAGTTTCAAAGTATGCACTGTGAAAATATACCAACATACACAGTTTAATAAGCCCATCAGCAAAGCCATAAGGAATACATACCACAATATTATCTTGAACTACAGTCTTGCCTTCATTAGTAATCATGACAAAAAAAGGAACTTTCCCCAGACAATGTGTCTCAAAAAGCCTCCAGCAGACAGAAACATATATTTGCCATAACTCATGAAAGCAGTTTCAGACCTTCCAAAATTCATAGAAAATGGACCTTACATGTCCAGTGTGACAGCTGAAACGGGGATATTTGTCAAAAGTTACTCTGTTAGTGGTCAGCAAGACAGGCCTGCAGAGCACAAGCGTGTGAAGTTTCACGCTGTACTTACACGTAGTTGATTCACAAAGCAGGAAGTACATTGTCTGAAACATGTATGCCAATAAAGTAACCACACTCCCCTAAGCACACATAATATGTCACCAGCTCTCCTGGTCCCTCTTCCTTTCTTTTAAAACAGCTGCACATCAACTCCTAGAACCCAGTGCTAACTGGAGACTAGATCCAGAAAAGGAGCTAAATACAGAACTTCAAACAGTTGAACAGTCTTCAACTGCAGATTCACAGCAGGTTTAGATTTACAGATTACTGCCAGAGGTGTAATCTCTCTCTTCTAGACATGAATTCCTGCTACTCTCACCGCAAGAGACTGTGCAGTTATATAATTGAACTATTGTCTTCAGTCACAGCACACACTTTGATTGTCTTAAACCAACAGTGAAACGGAAGTTCCCAATGCATTTCCTGCACAGAGTTACAACCAGGCTTAGATTTCTTACTGGGCTTGGGTAGACAACTCAGTACTCTGCAGGAAAAAAAAAAAAACCCAACAAAAAACGGATTTAGGTTTACTAGTTCAAAGACTGGAAGCTGACTAGTCAGATTAACTCAGTGACTTTTGAACTGTATTTTACAGTTAGAGGTGCTAAGTACCTGCAACTCGTTGATTGTAATGTCAATCATGGCTCATTATTCTTTTCTTTAATTAGTCTTGGTTAAAAAAAAACAAACCAGTAAACAGCTTCTCCCTATTCAGTATGCCATGTAGACACACCCCGCAGCTGGCAGCACCCGCAGGCAGGGCCAAAGGTTAGAGAGGTCTGTGTGGGAAGTCAATATGTAGTAAGCCAAGATGGCATTTACAGCCATTTAACAACCAACCTCAGTACACACAGGTGGATAAAATGCAGAGAGCTGTTCTCCCTAAAAGTATAAAGGAAAATGACCTTAGAAAGGTTTTATGGACTCAGAAAACAAAACAATCTGTGTAGGAAGCAACATCTTCAGCTCAAAGTATCATACTGTGCAAAATCTGAAAAATACCTGTTCAAAGGCAGCAGACTTTTTTTACCATGGAAAATCACACATTTCCACTTCATGATACATATTCAGACAAAATGAACAGATTTCTTGCTTCCACATTTTAATGTCCTTTAGTAATTACTCCACCATAAGCCAACATTTGATATCCTGCATTTTATTTGTATATTGTCCCTACACTTTCTCTCCTAAAATACTAGTAAATTCTAATGTATGCAGATTAAATATATTAGGCCAAAAAGAACATAATCAATTGGACTTAATGAACAGTAAACATACCATATATATTCTAGTTTCTTCTATCCATTCTTAACAAAACTTGCTTACATTAATCAAGATTTACAACATAAGGAACAAGAAGACAATTACAAGACTCTCCTTAACCTTGAGATTTTGTCTTTTAAAAGATCTGATGGTATAAACTTCTGGGCTTCTCAGCTGCTAAATATCTACAGTAACAGAATCCTGTGCAAAATTAAGGATTAGTTAACAAATTTATCCTGTTTGTTGGAGATCTCAAAATCTGAGAGAACTGACAGAACAGACAGATACTGACAGTATCTACAACACTAAAAAAATGGAACTCTGGAAGGAAACATGACAAATGTACTGTAAATATTTTTTGGTTAAGCTCAAGACGCTGGAGACTGTTCCAAGACCTTTTGCAAAGATGGTTGGTGTTATACTGCATATTATGGAAATCCATCCATCCATTGGCATCAGGAACAAAAGAGCAAGGGCAGATCCACGCAATTCCAAAATTTCAAACCACGCTGATAACAAATATTACTGGCAACTATTTCTTTATTCCTTCCCACTCTGTCACAAGGAAAGTTTGATTTTTTAAAAAAATAAATTACTATTATTGAGCTTCCAGTCTTCAGAGTGATGACATTGTGTGAATTACATTCCTTCCAGCATAGCTATCAAATGTTTTCACTGCTGATGGTCTTTTAGAGTAAAAAGCCAAGTTACAGGAATTATTACCAGCTCTTATTTCACTTTATGATTGACAACTTTAAAACTACTTAAACAAAAGGCACCTGCACATTAGTTAAAAGACAAAGCCAGACAGAAACAGACAACCAGCCTCTTAAAACTGCAAAAAGATAATTTTTGTGTTCCAGTACACCAATTTCTCCATCTGCAATCTGCAAGAGGCGAAACACTGACTGAATCTCCCTTACAGAAGGAAACACACAGCGGAAAATTAAGTACATTTGCTTTGAAATCAAGACAGTAGATTAAAGAAATAGGATTGTGTTCTCATATTTCTCAAGTGAAATGAGAACCCAGTGTTGATGCTATACCTATACAAATACAATAAGCTGGCAACAAAGGAAAATCACAGTTGGAAGGCAGAACAACAGCTAGGTCAGAGAACATGAAGAACCTGTTTTTATGGGACTTCCTTCTAAGCTTTTGCATGTGCATTTCCCTCTTTCCTGTGCTGGATAACAACCAAGTAATGTGCTACTTTCTATAACTCAATTACATTTCTCAGAGGAAAGCTCTATTCAAAACAAATATTTTATGTATAGAAATAAATGGATGGCAGGAACATCATGAGGTTAAATAAGGCCAAGTGGAAGGTCCTGGATGTGAGCCAGAGCAATCCAATCCACAAACAGTACAGGCTGGAGGATAAATGGATTGAGAATATCCCTGCAGAGAATGACTTTGGGGTACTGATGGATGAAAAACTGGAGAGAAGTCAGCAATGCATGCCTGCAGCCCAGAAAACCAACCCTATCCTGGCCTGCATCAGAAGTGTGGCCAACAGGTGATTTTTCCCCCCCCCACCTCTGCTC